>NW_026614671.1:0-140628 GCF_030052815.1 Hevea brasiliensis
TTGAGTTGAGTTTAGTATTCTGTATTCCTATTTAGGATTTCTTATTTAGATTTCTTCCTAATCAGTAGAACACAATTATAGGAATCAATTGTATATATATACCGATGTACAGATTAATTGAAATTAAGGAGAATCATCTCTTTCTACAGTTTGAATGGGCCCTTGGATGCATTTACTCTGAATTGGGCTAGACAGTCAACAAATGAAGAATTTGCATGTCGAATTAGTTATTTTGCTAGTCCATTTTTACTTTAAAAATTCTTTATGCTATGGATGTTAGAATTACGTAGGCCAACAAACACCTTATGAATTATATTTTCATCTTATTTGGTGAATTAGGTCTATCCAGTTTCTGCATTAGGTGGTATCCATTTTATTTCAGCACTGAAGAAACCATTCCCTCACATATCAGTGCTTGCTTCTCAAGGCATAATGATAGGTTTGTGATTGACACCATCTCTGGCTGCAGTGTAATTTGTTTTTGAAGAAAGACAGCATTGATTCCCATGTCTTCTAGCATTTGAATGACATTTAATTTTGATGTAGATTCTGTACGTGACTATATATCATGTGGGGCATCATCGGTTGTTTTGTCTGATGCCATATTTAATAAAGAGGCAATGGCTCAGAAAAATTTCAATGCAATATATCAACTTGCAAGCCTTGCTGCTCTGCAGGGAAAAGAAGCTGTATTACGGTGAGTTTTAGCATCATCTATTTTATATGAGTGGCCACCATCTTTTCCATGTTTCAGCAATAGCTATTGTTGATTTCTTAGTTTTTCCTCTTGCATCTCAAGGTTCTTGGGGTAATAAGTTACTCATGTCACATAATCATCAATTTCACGTTTAACATGCAATAATCAAGTTTCTATGAAAATTTACCTTCCAAAAGAGCAATTGATTTAGTAGTTATAGGCCATGAATCAAGTTCCATTTGTTATTCAATATTTTTGTTATGCATGCCCACTGTTAATTGTAATTTGTCCATTTTGACTGTTTAACTGATCGATGAATTATTACTTTGGCAAGTGTGGGTTTGCTTTGCTTACTAATTACAATTTACAGCCGAATTAGGTCACGATCATGATTTTCTATCCCACTTCTGAATTCTCTTTGGCATAATCGAACTTTTCCCATACCTTGGTTTTTAGGCATCTCCATATGCTATAGTTCATCTATCAACAGCTGGCAAGGTTCTGCATGCTCGCTGAGAACATTACTCATGTTTGACAATATTTCTTAGTTTGATATAACAATTGATTGTTTTGCAGAAAGAGGAATTACAACCCAAATTAATTGCTTCAGATGAGCATAAAGGTTCTGTTCTGCATTGTCTATACCTGACCAGTTTAAAAGCATCAGTAAGGTTTTCTGATGGTGTGAATGCCTTTGGACAGGGAACAGATTACTGACTGAGAATGGTAAATGCACATAAGGCGTTTACCTTTTCATTTCATTTGTTTTATGATTTTTGTTATGCCAAAGTTTTTTTGATAGAAATATTCTTGAGTTTTTGCATGTACGGAAAATAGAAAATATAATGTGATAGTGAATAATAACATAGGGGATGCTTTGGATTATATTAGATACATAAAATCATATAAAAAAGAACTACTTTCGAATGCTTCAAATTCAAATGCAATTATTCATACTATATATATTGGTAGTTGCAATAATCTTTTGATGAGCTATTTCATCTCACTATTTACTCTAGCTTTTTTTTTTTTCGGGCTGTGGGGGGGGGCGCGGAAGAATGGTTTTGTGCCTTGTATGCCATGAATCTTGTGCTGCTAAATGCTAAATAACAATAATAATAAAAAAAAATGCAAACAAGGCAAAATAAAAATTGAAGAAAAGGGTGAAACTAGGGTGAAAGGCAAAGCAATAATGTCATTGTCAAATTGGATTCTTAGTTATGTAAACATCTTTGCTGAAAGTATAAATCTTTAATTTTCAAGTACTTGGTGTCAAATCAGCAAGGTCAATGGAGAGTTAGATGATTAATTAAGAAGTGGTCAACCTTCAATTTCAACATGTCTTAGATTTTTATGAACGCTGGAAAGTTAGAATTAAGAATTTGCTACATCATGAACTCGAGACCTCATATAATCTTAGAGACATTTGTAATATTATTGATTATGTCATGATACTTCTATCTCTTCCAATCAATTTGGCTTCATGCCTGGTCGTTTAACTATGGAAGCAATCTTTCTCATTAGAAGCTTGATGGAGAAATATAGAGATGCGAGAAAAGATTTGCACATAGTTTTTATCGATTTAGAGAAGGCTTATGATAGTGTTCTAAGAGATGTCTTATGGAGAGTGTTAGAACAAAAGGGGTATCTATTAGGTACATACAAGTGTTGAAAGACATGTATAAAGGAGCAACTACTATTGTGCGCATAATGGAAGGGGACACAAGAGATTTTCCTCTCTCAATTAAATTACACAAAGTTTCAGCTATAAGCCTTTACCTTTTTACATTAGTTTTAGATGAATTAACGAAACATATACAAGAGAGTATCCATTGGTGCATGATGTTTGCGGATGATATAGTTCTGATAGATGAGATGCAAAAAGAGTTAATAGAAAGCTAGAGCTTTAGAGAAGTATTCTAGAGTCAAAGGGCTTAAGTTAAGTAGAACGAAGACAGAATACATGCATTGCAAGTTCAGTGAAGGCCGAACTGGTGATAGGGTAGGAGTTAGTTTGAATGGAGTGATACTATCCCATAGTAATCACTTTAAATATCTCGGCTCAGTCCTTCAAGTAGATGGAGGATGTGAGGAGGATGTTAGCCATAGAATTAAAGTCGGATGGTTAAAGTGGAGACGTGCCACGGGAGTTTTATGTGATCGCAAGATTCCCAATAAGTTGAAAGGAAAATTTTACCGTACAGCCATACGACTGGCCATGTTATATGGTAGTGAGTGTTGGGCACTGAAGGAGTCGTATGTGTCTAAGATAAGAGTTGTGGAGATGAGAATGTTAAGGTGGATGAGTGGCCATACTAGACTAGATAAAATCCGTAATGAGAATATTAGAAAAAGTGTAGGAGTGGTATCAATTGAGGATAAGTTGAGAGAAGAGGGATTGAGGTGGTTTAGTCATGTGAAACGTAGACGGAGGCTCCAGTTAGACAAGTATAGCACATTAGGGTAGAGAATAGAAAGAAAAGAAGGAGTAGACCTAAACTGACTTAGAGGAGAGTAGTACAACATGATCTAAAAGTATTACACATTTTCGAGGATTTAACCCAAAATCGTTTAGAATGGAGAAAGAGAATCCATATAGCCGACCCCAAATTTTTGGGATAAAGACTTAGTTGAGTTGAGTTGAGTTGATTTGAGATATATATATATTGAGCAACTGAAATTGACTATTGAGGATTAAGTGTCTGTTTGATTAAGCAATTGAAGTTGTCTCTTTGCAGCGCTAACTGCAATAACGGCTAAATTAAAGAGACCCCAAAACTGAGGCAAGGCTCCAATTAATGAGCTGAAGTTATAAGCAATATTTCATTTGTCAAATTAACAGCTAAAGTTCTTTACGGTCAGTGACCAGCTTCACTCCCCAATTCAAATCCTCACAGTGTCTCAAGTAAGGAAACAGAGAACCAGCATCAAATTTCACCTTTGCTTGGCAATCATAAGTTGGAGGAAAGTGAAAGCAAGGCTCCATAGACAAGTCTCTTCTACAAGGTGGATTTGGGATAGTTTTATCATCTGTCTTGTACAGAATCCATGGCTTCAAACCTCCTAGTCCCTGAGCAACATAGCCAAAAGTAGACCAAGCACTAGTCACCAACACATCACTCAGACTTAGCAGATATATTTCAGCCCATGCCTTCATGTTGTGCATATTATTCCCAAATTGTTGATACTCTTCATGACTTGGCTGGAAAACTCCAATGATTTCACCTGTCATAGTTGGTCTTGTCCAATACATGTTACTTAAATTTCCATAGAACTCTGAATATAAAGATGTTACTAAAATAGCTTTTGATGTCTTGCTTTTGGACTGGGAAGGGGAAGCTACAGATTTCTGTGTTTCTATTTCTGGTAGGAGCTTTTCCTTCTGAGTACAAGCAAATATTTGATCTATAACAGTTTGAAATGGGGTAGTTTTAGCAAATACTCTTATTTGGAGGCCAACCCTTTCATCAGCCTTGGCTAGGTATGCATCGTAAAACCTGGTGATTAAACCCCATGCCTGATTTGAGGGATTGAAAAGATAGCTACCCAAGTGATGGAAAATAGTATCCTTCTCAGGGAACAATTTACTTACCTCTTCCTTGTAAGTTGAGCTCAAGAAGAAATAAGGGGCAAAGTATTGGTCTGACAACAGAATCAACCAATCTACCTTTCTGAGAAGTGCTTCACTTTCATCACAGTAGAACAACTTCTTATCAAGATCATAATTACTATGATCAAGATTAAGATATAGATGTGAAGGCAGTGATTGATCCATTGACATATTTATAATGCCACTTTTTAACATGTTTCCAAAACTATGAGCAATCCTTATTTTCTGAACTCCAAATTGCTGCATGAGAGGAAAGTTTCTAGGCAATAACCATGATGAATTAGGAAATGGCTCGCAGAAGAGATCAGCCATATCGGCTTCATGATCAACAAGTAGCACTCGATTTGTGAGGATAGCATAGAGAAATGTTGCAGCCATGCTTATTATCCTGTTCCCCAAGCCATTTGCAGGTATCCAGACAATGTATTTACACCCACTGGTACTTCTACTTGTGTGGCTAGCTCCTAGTCTTCTTACTGTTCGGTTATAAGATTTCGTGTAAGGTCCACATCGTTTATGAAGATCTTCATACTCGCGCAGTTTTGAATGGAAATAGGAAGAGGGCTTATGTGATGAAAGTTTTCGATATAGAATAGATTGGTATCTGCTTAAGCAGGATCCTTCATCCAATATTCCAGGAGGTACAAGTCCTTGAAGCAATTTATCATCAGCTATTCTGGTAGGCTGAGCCTGAGGAGAGTCATTTCTTGAGCCTGATTCTTTGTCAAGTTCTGGATTTGAATTTCCATTCAGCAGTTTGTCAGCATTCTTGCTGGTAGGTTTAGAGGAAACATTTCTTGAATCTGATTCTTGGTTAATTCTGGGTTCCAAAGTTCCATTTAGCAGTTTTCCAGTAGGAAAGATGGCGGATTCGGCAGAATGGATTTCTGATTCTGTCAGAACTCAAAAATAATCAATCAGCTTTCCAATCAAGTCCATATCCCTCACACAATCTCTATATTTGCATTAATTAACCATTTAAATGTTGTTTATGAACTTAAAACTATATCTGTCATTCATTTTTTGTTTTGTATATCAGAAATAACATGGACTTCATCACTTGATCACCAGTACTGTGAGATTTCAATCATTGACACCAAATCCAAATTAACAAGTCGATGATCACTTACCAACTCCAGAATGAGCATTTCCTCCGGAGACTGGACTTATCTCAAACTTTGAGTTTCGATAAATCATTGACACCATTATTGACACAGGCAAAGCTATTAAACACACAACGAGAGCTGTTGTGAAGCTCTTGGAATCAAACCCCAACATTTCTTTGCTCACCTGAAAGATTTTCATCGTTTCTATGTCTCTACCTGTATACATTAAAATGTATTCAAGACATAGAAATAAAATACAAAAGAAAACACACACACACACACACATATATATATATATATATATATATGCATAAACTAGACATACCAGCAAAAGAAAAAAGTGCATTTCACAATTCCTGTTCAAGAACCTAAGAACTTTTCTTCAATGTTCTTAACCTTTGAAATCCTGTGCCATGATCAACCTGTAGAAAGCGTTAAAGCCATCATCATTTTCCAATTAAAATGTTTTTCAAACTTCATTAATTTGAAAAAAAAAAAGTATTACTATAAAGAAAGAAAAATATATAGAAGAGGGTATGGATGTAAATGCACTTAAGTAAATTAAACATGACAATCATATGCTACATTTTTGCTGTAAAAATGTGACTATTTACTACACAGTCAAACCGCAAAATCTTCACTGAAACTCTCCAAAAATTTAGATCAAAGATAAAGAAATTTTCTTTGGAAACTGATTAATTTTCAGCAACTCTTGCAACTTACCTATGGAATCCATCAACTTATGATCATTATACATCAAAATAATTTGATGACATAATATCGCAGCTATAACGATTAAGAATACTGAAACTCGAGACCTCAGAGAATAATAATCAATTTATATCCTCATAAACTGAAAATCTTTATTCTTTAGTTTGTTACTTAATAAGGAGCATATCCGTGGAAAGACTGTAATTTGCAGAAAGAGAAGAGAAGAGAAGCCAAACGTACCTCCATTTCTGAAGATGACAAGAATGTCAAGAGTTATAGTTCAGTTGCTCTCCTTTCTTCAATGAGAATTATATCATTATGGGATGTATTTAGAGAGTTTAAATTAAGCAACCCAAGTGATCAACGTGGAGATTACGTAGAAGTGTGAGAGATTTAAGTATTTGACCACTTCTTTTGTTTCCCACGAGGCCATTCCCCATGTGGAAATGCTGAAGGTTGGTTTGAGTTTTACCCATTTGAATGAGCTTTTCAATTAATCTTCATTAAAAAAATTCATCCAGAAGCTCTACTTTTTTAGCATTAAATTCGAATTTCTAGTATATTTTACCAATTTACTTAAAAAAAATAAAATCTAATAAATTAATATTAGAATCTTGAGTTATCAATATATAGGTGCTTTATTACAATAATAAAAAAAATAAATAAATGAAGTAGTCTTATTATCTTTTTGTTTCTTTTTTTTTTAATTAAAAGTAAAGAACACAACACACAGATCAGAGACAGGATTAGACCATTGTTAAAACTATATAAATTTTAACAGAGTTTATTTCCTGGTTCATATACATATAATAGAATTGATTCATTTATTAAAGAGATTGATCATATGATTAATTAACCATCTTATTTAGAGTTTTTTTATTTGATTTCTAATTAATATTAAAATTCAATTCAAAGTCTAATACTTCATCTGTCTACTTTTATATATCGTTTAAATTTTTTATGAAAATTAAAAAATTATTTAAATTATAATAAAATATTTTAAAATTAACCTTTAACTATTTTAAAAAATTATATAAATAATTATTATATTTAATAAAAATAAATATAAAATTGAAAAAATAATTAATACTCATTGATTTCTTTAAAATGATAAATAATTATGAATAAAATATATGAAAATAAATGAATGAAGTAATAAATCACTGCCTAAAATCCTTTTTTTTTCCCCTCTTCTTTGGTAGGTTAAATTCAATTCATTTATGCCTAAAGTCACGTGAAATGTAATAAAAATAAATTTAATATTTCTTAATTTAAATATTTATACATAAATTTATATAAATATTTAAATTAAAAATTATTAAATTCACTTTTACACAGAGTTTAAAGTACTCTTTTTTATTTTTTTTAATGGAGAAAATCCAAGTACCTGTCAATGCTCCACTAACTTAACGTAGACTCCATGGCAATGAATAAAAAAAAGTGAGATACCTTTTGAACTAAAATCACAATGCTGTTCTTTTCTTTTTTTTGTTAATCAAGATCTAAAACTTTGAGAATGCATACATCAAGACTCCAATAAAGTATTTTAAACATCTTATGGCTCTAGATTTCATGTACCCACCATTTGTTTTGATTTGTTATGGTTTTGAGGTTAACATGAAGCAACGACTATGCTCCAAATTAATCATATTCTGGTAATATCCATTAACATAAAGAAAATGCAAAATCCCATTTCAAAGTTACAAAATGTTGTACAATATGATTTCAGCAAGAATCATCAATGCATTCATTTTCTGTCTTCTTCAATCATCAGCTCTGGTTATTTCACTGTCTTGTATGTGGAACAAGTGCACGAGCTTTGATCTTCTCATTTCAGCCAAAAATGGGAGAAAATGGAAACAAAGCTCAATAGACAGAAGACTTCCATAATTGCACAATCTTTAGAAGACATAGGGAAAGTTTCATTGGGTGAAGTATTGTGATAGAGGAAAGGCCAGTCCCTGCTTATGCAGTAACCTTCATCAAATCCTGGAGCCAAAAGTCCATTAAGCAGTTTATCCTTAAGACTTGTTAGTAGCCTGGGGAAATCAAGAATTGTTTTTTGAGCCTGTAGAATTGGTGGAAAAGAAAATACACTAGTAACGAATTAAGAATGGTATTTATTTGAGGTAGATAGAAACCATGCAACAATATCTCCAAAGAAAGATGTAATTACCAATGGTTTGGTTTATCCACCAAATCTTAATCTCCCTTCGGTTAGTGGTAAGCGAACTGTGGGCTATTAGCTATACAAAAGAAAAAAAAAAAAAAAAAAAAAAAAAATACAGAGAAAGAAAAGAAGAGGGATAAACGAGTCTTGGAAAAAATAAAATAAACACAAAAAATCTGAATAGAACAATACAAGACGATAAACAAAGAATATTAACATTTTATAACAATTATTTCATTAAACATGCATTAACAATACATAAAAATGAGAAAAATCTTTTGGGCTCTACTTTGTCAATGTCTTCGAGGTATATAGTAAATTTTGGGTACCTGCAACCCTGACAAGTCAAGAGTTTGAGCTAATCAGGCTTCAAATTCACAATATGACAGTACATTGCAAATTCCAATTTCAAACTCTACAGCTACACTAACCTGTGCAGGCTAAAATCCATCAAGCTGGGATATACTACTTACAGAAAGTTCTACTTCAGTTCTTTATGATCATCAAACAACTTCACCCCCAACTCTCTGTCCTCACATTGCCTTATATAAGGAACAAGATTACCAGCATCAAGTTTGTTCTCTGACTTGCAATCATAACTGAAAGGATAATGGAAACAAGGCTCCATAGACATAGCTCGTTTACAAGGAAGGTATATTCCATGCCCTGGCTTATGCAAAATCCATGGTTTCAAACCTCCAAGACGTTGAGCCACATAGCCAAAGGTTGACCAAGCACTAGTCACCAACACATCACACAAACTCAGGAGATATATTTCAGCCCATGCCTTCATATTGTGCTTATTATCTCCTCGGTGCTGATACCCTTCATGGCTTGGCTGGTAAACCCGAATGACTTCCCCAGTCAAAGGTGGGTTCGCCAAATACATATTACTTAAATTCCTGTAGAACTCAGAATATAAAGATGTTACCAAAATAGCTTTTGATGCTGTCCGATTCTTAGAAGAGGAAGCAACAGAATTTCTTGTGTCTACTTCTGGTAGAAGTTTCTTCTTTAGGGTACATGCTAATAATTGATCCATCACAGTTTGAATTTGCGCAGCATTAGCATGGAATACTCTTAATTGGAGGCCAATCCTTTCATGTGCATTGGCTAGATATGCATCATAGAACCTGGTGATTAGCTGCCTCCATACTTGATTTGAGGGATTGAAAAGATATCGACCCAAATGGTGGAAAACAGTTTCTTTTTCAGGGAATAATTTGGTTGCCTCCTTCTTGAAAGATGGAATCAAGAAGAAAGAAGGGGCAAAATATTGCTCTGATAACAGAATCAACCAAGGGACTTTTCCGAGAAGAGCTTGGTTTTGATCACAGTAAAAAATTCTTTTATCAAGTTCATAATCACGTTTTTTAAGAGTAACATATAGATACGATGGAGTTGATTTCATTAAAATGTTTATGCGGTCTTTTTCTAGCATGCCTCCGAAACTATGAGCATACCTCAGTTCAGAATTACGGAATTGGTTCCTAAGAGGAAAGTCCATAGGTAATAACCATGATGTATTTGGAAATGGCTCGCAAAAGAGACCAACCATGTCAGTCCCAAGATCAAGAAGCAGGACTCTGTTAGTGAGGAGAGCATAAAGAAATGATGAAGCTATGCTTACCATCCTGTTTCCCAAGCCATTATCAGGTCTCCAGACAATGTATTTACACTCTGTGGTACTATGGACGTGGCCAGATTTCAGTCTCTTTAAGGTTCTGTTGTAGGGTTTGGTATAAGGCCCACAGAGTTTGTGAAGATTTTCATAATTTCGCAGTTTTGACAGGAGTAACGGAGAAGGCTTATGGGATGAAATTTTACGATAGAGGACAGAATGGTACCTGCTTAGGCAGGATCTTTCATCAAATTCTGGAGGGATTAATTCATCAAGCACTTTATCATTAGCCACACTGGTAGATTCAGAGGAATCATTTCTTGAACCTGGTCTTTCACCAAATCTGGAAGCAAATGTTCCATTAAGCAAGTTGCCATTGGGAATGCTGGTTGACTGGGAGGAATCATTTTCTGAAACTGCAAATTTGGGGATGAAAAAGCACAAATTAGTAAATAATTTAAAGAATAGCATGCCCTGTACCATCCAATTGAAATTTTATGTCATGACAATCAATATATTTATATTTGAAATGTGATAAATCCTATGTACTTCATGAACATGAAATTAATTCAGCACTGTTTAATGTAAATGGATTCATTTCTTGAACCTGATCCTTCACTGGATCTGGAAGCTAGAGTTTCGTTAAGCTGTTTGTCATTGAGTATGCTGGTAGACTGAGAGGATTCGTATTCTGGATCTGAAAATTCAGGGCGGAAAAAATTCAAATTAGCAAATAAAGAATAGCGTGCCACTTTAACATCCAATTTAAGTTTTATGAGAAGGCCATTGAAAAACATATGCATTTTGTAGTGCGGTGAATTAAAAGCAGTTTATGAACTTGATGCTAATATGGTTATTTCTTAATGTAATGGATTCACTTCTCAAACCTGATGCTTTGCCATGTCTAGGATCCAGAGCTTCATTAAGCAGTTTGCTATCCGGAGTGCTGATAAGTTGAGAATGCTCATATTTTGAATCTGAATATTTTGAAAAGAAACAAACTCAAATTAGTTATTAAAGAACAACACGCCACTTTATGATCCAATTATTTTTTTTTTCAGATGATTTCAAACATATTTGCATTTGTAGCGTAGCAAATCCAATGTAGTTTATGAACTTGAAACTAATCTATTCATATTTAATGTAAATGGATTTATTTCTAGTACCTGATCCTTTTCCAAATTCATGAGCCAGAGTGTCACTAACTGGTTTGTCATCTGGTATGCTGGTAGGCTGAGAGGAATCATACTTTAAGTATGTAAATTTGGAGGAAAATACAACAAATTAGCAAATATAGAACAACATGCCACTTCCGGCAGATTGATGTTATGAGATTATTATTTTTATGAGATGATTATTTATGCATTTACAATAGCGAATCCACTGTATTTTTTCTTCAATGAAAAAGGATTTATTACTATGAAACAAGATCAACATGTAAGTGCATGCAATGCATCATCTATAACAACTATCAGAAATAGTTGAAAATTAAGCTGCAATTAAGAATTGGTCTCACCCACATCTAATGCTGTGGCATTTTGAACTTCTACCCCAAGGATTGCACTTTCAAACTTTGAGTTCCTAGACATCATTGACACCATGAATAACACTGGCAAAGCTATGAAAAAAATGACTAAGATTGTTGTGAATCTTTTGGATATGAACCCCAATCTTTCTTTGGTGACTTGAAAGATTTCCATGATTTTCCAGGTGTCTACCTGTAATCATTAAAAGTTTGAGGTGACTGGGAAATACATGTAACGTAAGTTCACCTACCATATGCATGCATGTGTAGCAAAACAGTATGTAATATATATATATATATGTAGAGAGAGAGAGAGAGAGAGAGAGAGAAGGAGAGAGAGAGAGATTTTTCTTTGCTCTTCCCTTCTGCATATAATATTACAGATGTTTTGCCTAATTGTGGTATACTATTGCAGTGAGTGTACAATGAGGGGTGTAAAGGAAATAAAACGGGACATACTCAAATCCAAGCAGAACTATTGAGAAAACTATTCAAATTCTTCTATGAAAGACAGTAATCACATTCCCATGATTTTTTAGTAGAATTCACATGCTTGGAATAAATTCTCTACATTGAATAAGTTAATGAAAGAAGAAAACTAACTATATGTTTCAAATACAAATACTCAACTCAACTAAGCCTTCGTCCCAAAAATTTCAGTTACTGTTTATCTATGGAACTAAACTGCAAGAATTGCCACTTGCATCGTTGAGATTCCAAGAAATTACTTGGCATGATAATGGGTATCGTTTAGAATTCTTAGAAGAACAAGCTATATCAACTCGCCAAAAATCAACAAGAAAAATAAGGTTATTAACTCTTCCACAACAATAGCTCGAAAATTTGCGATGGGAAACCTTTTGAATTGAATAAAATCTTTCATGAATTTTCCACTAAATAGTGTGATTCTAAGTTTGAGATCGATCACACCCATGAAATGCATTTAACAATGGAATCTTTAATTGTTATAAGATGCAGAGAAAGATGGGTTTAGAGAAATTAGACTTACCTGCAATCGAAATCTAAGATCACAACCACAAACAGTTAGTCACTGGACCAATTATGCAAGTCTCCATTATCCCCTCGTTCTCGTCTTTTTTTCAGTATAATTGATTAGCCCATTGATAAAGAGAAAGCGATTTTGCCCCCACTTCTTTTTGTTCTTTTTTGAAATAATAATTAGCTTTCAAAAAAAAAAAAAATTAAGACAAGAGGAATATTTCCTTCTTACTTTTCTTAACTTTTATATTAAGAGATGGTAGGTTCTTTTTTTTATTTTGATATTTATAAGTTAATTTTTTTTAAATATATTATTATATATTTTTATTTAATTTTAAAATTTTATTATGATTTATTTAATAATTTTTTATAATTTAATTATATATATATAAATTTTTATTAAATATATCAATTAATTATTAATTATTTATAAATATTTTAATTAATATATAATTATTTAAAATTTTAAATATTAAAAAATTTAAATTAACTTATACACATTTATAAGCCTATTTTTATAAATCACCTTTTATCAAAATTAAGAAAAAAAAAATCCCACCATTATTATTATTATTCTTTGTTGTTGTTGTAAAAAAAATATTTTATTTATAATATAATATTTTTATTTTTTAATTATTTTATTAAATTTTGTAAATAAACAATTGATAACTGACTTAATTTTATTTTTTATTTAGATTATATTATTTTTTTATGTTACTTAAAAATCAACATTATTAACATTGTTTTGTTATTTATCTTTTTCATTTACCATCTTAACACCTCAATTGATGCACTATAATTTTATTAAAATATTTTTCAACTAATAACATAAAATATAAAATACTTATTTATTTTTAAAAACTTAAAATTATAAGTTTTCTTCTTTATCAACAATAATAATTACTTTATTATTTTATAACTATATTTTAAATTTATTTAATTATTTTTTAAGGAATTTAATTATTTTTTATTTTAATAATAAAATAAATAATATAATATAATATAATAAATTAAATTAATAATTATACATTTATTCTAATAATAAAATAAATAATATAATATAATAAATTTATTATTTTATATTTATTTTAATAATAAAATTAATTATATGATATATACCTTATTATTCATTTTATATATAATAACAATGGTTAATAATTATTTCACCAAACACTTAATATAAATCAATTAGTAATAACAATCATTAATTAACAACTATTAACCGTATTCAACAGCTAAGCAAAACAACCCTTCATATGTTTTTATTCATTGCTAAGGATTAATTAAGATTTTCTATAATACATATTTCAATTCTTTAGGTTCCAAATACATAAATTCATAAATAAAGGTTTAAAAATGATAAGACAAAATAATGTAGAAATTGTAGTCGCATACCAATTTAAATATTTTTTCCTCCTTTTTATCAGATTATCTCATACTAAGATTTGAGCATTTGATAGGGGAAAAAAATGTCAGCTGCGAATATAGAGCAGAGCCCTGAACTTTCAAATCTATGTCAAAATCAATCAAGTTATAACAATGTTGTTACCAATAATATTACTGTTGCAATTCTTCTTGATCTTTAACCAGCTTTATTCCCCCTCTCCTGTCTTCACAATGCCTCAAGTAAGGAGCAAGATCACCAGAATCAATTTTGTTCTTTGAACTGCAGTTATATCTGGGAGGAAAGTGGAAGCAAGGTTCCATAGAAATGGCTCTTTGACAAGGGGGATTTCTGTGCCCTGGTTTACTCAAAATCCATGCCTTTGCACCTCCAAGACCTTGGGCTACATACCCAAATGTGGACCAACTGCTAATCACCAGAACATCACTCAAACTTAAAAGATATATTTCTGCCCAAGCCTTCATGTTATGCATATTATCCCCAAAATGTTGATACTCTTCATGGCTTGGCTGGTAAACCTCAATAACTTCTCCATTCACAGTAGGTCTAGTCCAATACATGTTGCTTATATTCTCATAGAACTCAGGATACAAGGATGTTATCAGGATAGCTTTCAGAATCGGGTTTTTGGAAGGAGAAGGCAGAGACTCTTTTTTTGTATCTACTTCTGGCAGTAGTTTTTCCTGCATCGTGCATGACAGAATTTGGTCCATTACCCTTTCAAATGGGGTAGCATTAACATTGAATTCTCTTATTTGAAGACCAATTTTCTCATCTGCCTTGGCTAGATAAGCCTGATAGAATCTGGTGATAAGTCCCCATGCCTGATTTGAGGGATTGAAAAGATAGTTACCCAAGTGATTGAAAACAGTTTCTTTTTCAGGGAACAATTTGCTTGCCTCTTGCTTGAAAGATGGGTCCAGAAAAAATGAAGGGGCAAAGTATTGATCTGATAAAAGAAATAACCAAGGAATTTTTTGTAGAGCCTGCTGCGTTTGATTACAGTAGAAAGCCTGATCAAGATCATAATCACCATGACCTAAATTAAGATATAAAAATGATGGTGATTTCAATTCCTTGGAATTGTTAATAGTAGCACTGCTCTTTAGTAAGCTTCCTAAACTATGAGCATACCTCAGTTTAGAACTGGCAAATTGATTCTTCAGAGGAAAATCCTTTGGCAATAACCATGATGTATTTGGAAATGGCTCGCAGAAGAGATCATCCATGTCAGTTCCATGATTGATAAGTAAGACTCGATTAGTGAGGAGAGCATAAAGAAATGAAGAAGCAATGCTTATAATCCTGTTTCCTAAGCCATTAGCAGGAATCCAGACAATGTATTTACAATTAGTACTAGTGATGTTCTTAGAATCAAGTCTCTTTAGGGTTCTGTTGTAGGATTCAGTATGAGGTCCACAGTACTTATGAAGATCTTCATAGCTACGTAGTTTTGAAATGAGATAAGGAGAAGGCTTCTGGGGTGAAATTTTGCGATATAAATTAGATTGAAACCTGCTGAAGCATGTTCTTTCATCAAATACAGGATTCACAAGTCCATTTTTATCATCTGAAAAGTCAGGAAATGATCAAACAGAAATTAGCAGGTGCAGAATATAGGAATTTCCAAGGCAAATCAAATCAAGAACATACCAACGAGTGATACTGGAGTTGAGTTGTGGGATGTCAAGTTCGAGATTGAAAAGAGATGGGAAAATAGCTGAAAATATGAAAATGATAAACTGAAGCTGCAAGGAATAGTCTTACCAATTTCTAATTCTGCAACATTCTGAACTTTTCTTGTCAAGAACTTTGCTTTAGAAAGGGTGCCAAATAGATCTGATATTGAGTTTCGATACATCGTTGAGACCATGAACAAAACAGGCAAAACTATAGAACATACAACCAAGATTGTTGTGGATCTCTCCATTGTGACCTGAAAAGATATTAAAAATGGCGAGGTCAATTATACCAATAATAAAATGCAGTAAAGAAAAGCTGGTTAATTACCCTTATCACACACTGATAAGATTAAGTAACTGTTTTTGTTGAGTAATACATATCTAAATTTACATTTCAAATACAAGCACATTATCAGGTCTTAGTGTTCAACCATTGAATTATTGGTTTATATCCTTTCATTCAATTTACTATGAATTTAAGTGATTTTCTTTATTGGTATTGGAGTAAGGTGGTAATTAGCAGTATTATAATTAATTTGATTAATTAGAATTCTTAATTACGATTATTACTGGAAAAAAAAAGATTGATGGTAAACTAAACGACGAGTCGTTTAAAGTGGGGAAGTACGACAGTACAGCCATGTCTTGACATTCATATGAGGGAGAGAAAGAGTTGATCACATCCATGGCAGTGGTCTAAGAGATGATTCAACAGAAATAATTATGATTAGGGCAAATTAATTAAAATAAGGATTAAATCAGAAGAATATTTTCAATGAATCACAACTGGGCCAAAAAATTATAGAAAAATTAAAGGAACACATACCATGGAAATGGAGGGATCGGAGAAGATTCTTGCTTCTGCAACTTTTCTAGGAAAATGGATTTTTTTTTTACTTTTTTGAATCCTATTTCTTGATATAATTCTAGGAGCTCTAAAACCCTAATAAGTTACAATCTCTTCACCATTTTTAGCAAATTTTGGAATTGAAGAGGAACTTTCAATTTTTAAAATCTCTTTCCTTAAATGGTCTGGTAAAAAAAATTATCAAGTAAATAAATTAAGTAAATAATTATGATTCTATTTATAACAACGAATTAAAATGGAGAAAATAATGCAATTAATTACATAAATAGTAGCTAATCCTAAATAATGATCATGACATCCATAGGACTCCATCAAGATTATTTTTTCTTTTACTTCGTAAATTGTTAAGCACTCGACCCCTGAGGGTTACTGGCCAAATGTTCATTGTGAACCAGTTGTAGTCCCCAATCCACATCTTCACAATGCTTAACGTGAGGGGTGAATGACCGTACTAGGGTGAATAGGAAACAAAAAATACTGAAATGGGGTAACAAATCCAAAAATTATGAAGAAGGGGTGGGTGTCAGTAGTCAGCGCCTCGGACGCTATTCAAAATAGCACCCGAACTCCGGACGCTGTTCAAAATAGCATCTGAACTCCGGACGCTATTCATATTAGCATCCGAAGTTGGGACGCTATTCAAAATAGCGTCCCATTGCACGCGACCTGCAACGTCCCATCTGTCTGTCACCGCGGGACGCTAGTTTTATTAGCGTCCTATGCTCCGGATGCTAATTATATTAGCATCTTGTAGCTCCGGGCGCTAATATAATTAGCATCTTTGTTCCTGGCGTTAAGCTGCGGGACGCTATTTTTATTAGCGTCCTGTGTTCCCACCCCCCATATCTCCGTCTCTGCATGGCGGAGGGGACTGGGACGCTACTTATAGTACGCCAGTGGGACTGGGACGCTACTTATAGTACGCCAGTGGAGTGGTGCTGCTCGTGGGGACGCTATTCAAAATAGCGTCCTCACCTCAAAACGCTATTTTGAATAGCGTTTTGGTATCAGGACGCTATTTTGAATAGCGTTTTCTTAGGGACGCTATTTAAAATAGCATTTTTCTGTTGGAACGCTATTTTTATCAACGTTTTTGTGTTTTTTCACCCCATTTCGGTAAATATCCAACTTTCTAACCCATTTCAGTATATTATTTTTTAAATTACCCTTATACGGTCAATTTCCCTAACGTGAGTACCAAGACCATCATTATCAACTATGATATTTGCCTTTCTGTCATAGATTGGAGGAAAATGGAAGCAGGGCTCCATGGACATGGCTCGCCAACAAGGTGGATCAAGAGTAATCAGGTTATTAGGTTTGCATAGAATCCATGGCTTCAGACCTCCAAGAAGTAGACTAAGTGCTAGTCACCAACACATCACTCATGCTTAGTATATACATTTCAGCGTTCAGCCCATGCCTTTATATTGTGCATATTATTATTAGTAAATTGCTGATACTCTTCATGGCTTGGCTGGTACACCCCAATTGCCTCCCTATTCACTGTTGGTTTTATCCGATACATATTCCTCAAATTTTCATAGTGGATCGAATGTAAGATGCTATTAGAATTGCTTTTAATGTCTGGTTTTTAATGGAGAAGCTGATGAAGCTATATGTTTTTGCTTATCTAGTTGGGGTAGCAGGATTTTCTTTTCAGTGCAGGACAGAATTTGATTCATAACAAGGTGACTTGGACTCGCTTCAGGATGTAATAGTCTCATCTGCAGGCCAATTCTCTCATCTTCTTTCGTTAAGTATGCCTGGAAGAACCTGGTGATGAGTCCCCAAGCTTGATTTGATGGGGGAAAAAAATAATTACCCGAGTGGTGGAAGACAGTTTATTTGTCAGGAACTCTCTCTGCTTGGCTCTTTCCTGAAAGTTAGGATTGAGAAAAGAAAAGAGACAAAGTACTGGTCTGATTTCGGGATTAACCAAGGCGCAGCATTTTGAAGAAAACCTGGATTTTGATCAAGATAAAAGCGATTGTCATGATCCCCATAGTCATGAAATAGATAAAGAAGCAGAAATGCAGGCTGCTGCAAAATGGTTTAACTTGAACTGTTCATATTGTTATTCTTCAGCACGTTTCCATAACTATGAATATTTTCTCATTTCGAAGCTATCAAACTGATTCTTAAAGGGGAAAATCTGCAGATAATAACGATGATGCATTCAGAAATGGCTCGCAGAAAAGATCAACCGTATCAGTTCTGTGATGAAAAAGTAGGACCTGTTAGTGAGGAAGGCATATAGGAATGCAGAGGCCATGCTTCCAATTGTATTCCCAAGGCCATTAGAAGGCCACCAGACAATGTAGTTTCAGCCTGTAATTTTACCAAATCCCTCAATTAGATTGAACATATGAACTTGGTAAATCACTGAGAGAATGATTAGAGTTGGGAAAGGTCCTCACCATAACAAACCTCAGGACTTTCTTCACAAAGACCTGACTAGAAGAAGATGAGCAAATTTGAGTGACCATATTCTGGGTATTCTCTAGCATTAGACAAAGGAATACTTGTAGAGAGATCCAGAAAAGCGGCATTATTACCTTGTTAATTAACTAGCGAAGTAAGCAGAAGGCCCTAGTTGCCAAACTGGCGGACAAATTGCAACAGGGGAGAGTGGATTTGAGGTTGCTTAAGCATGTCAGGATTTGGATCATTTGGACCTTCGTTGATAAGGTACCTTAATTCATACAAAAAGTAGTTTCCTATATGTATTGCTAAAAATTAATATCATACCTTGTTTTGGTCAATTTTAAATCATTAAACTTCGCTTCTGTTTCCTTTTTTTCCTTTTTTTTTTATAATAATTGAGAGTCTATGATGATTTTTTTAATTAAAGTTTTCTTCCATTATACTGTTTTTTACTGTAATTTGTTGCTTCACTCATTGTTTTTGAAATCATTAATGACATCTTCACATTGGTGCTGCTTATTTTCAATTCATTTTTTGCTTTCTTATATATATAGTTCCTTGACTCATAGTTTTCTTAATCGTGTTCTCTTTTAATTTTTAAATAATAATGTCTTACCAACCTTATCTTTTCCACTTTTGTTTTCTCCTTTCCGAATAAACTCTTATTCCATCATAATTTGTTCGATCCAATGGGCCAAATTTTATTTCTATAAACCTTCAATTATGTTTTTAGTTTTACCATCAATAGAGTGATAAAAAAGAAAAGCCAGACCAAACCATAATCACCATGATTCTTAATTGTTTATTACCAATTTAAACTTGGGTTATATTTCAGTTTTAATACTACTAGAGATTAAAAAAAAATATTGCATTGAAAAGTGAATATACAAATATAAAAATAAATATATTATTTGACCTCTCAACCAATAATTTAAGCTTCTGAATTTTTTTTTATATCATATCCGTATTTGAGACCTCAAATTTGAGTTGATATTTCAGTATTTTCCTTGCAAATTTTAGCCAAATCCATAAATCATGGATGAATGATACAGATAGAGACCAAATATGGGATAAGTTCTACACACTCAAATATTGATCCATATTCAACCATCAAATTCATATGAATTCGTGTTTATTAAGAAAACAGATCCCTCAAGACTTCTACATTACTAATGCAGGTCCTGAAGCCAGATGATTTGACTTAAACCCTTTGATTCTCATCATACGTGCACTGAAATCCGAACATCTGCAGACCTTTGAGGATGCTCTTAATCAGCCTGGACAGGCCCAGCATCACCAAAGCAAAATCTGATAGCAATTATCATCAACATTGATACAACAAAAAGAATCAATCTCTGCCTTCGACTATGTTCTTTCCTCCGACCAATACATACAAGAAGATCAAATTATGTTTATCAAGATTACAATACATATCCACAGACCACTTACATGCAAATATCCAGATGACAAGATCAAATTATGTTTTCTCCCATACAAGCATCAAACACATAAAACCCAGATCGTAAATAAGCCAATAATCAAGATGCCCTTATTTGGTACCACTCCTTGATAATTTAAACACAAAAATCAATGTCCTCAAATTGCAACATCATTAAATAATACCAAGTACTGTTCTACCAGAACAAAATAGAAGCCAAACTACATTAAGTTAATCATTAGTTTAGAATGCAATAGGCATAACTAGGGAAACAGCATACATTGTTTTTAAACATTACTCCAACCAAAACCAAAACCAAATCCATTAAACTCAACACTCAACCCTGTATGACCACAATTTCAAAATTCATGTAGAAATTGGAATGAAGCAACAGTAAGTTTCAACAAATAATTTACTGAATGATAGCAATATAATTCACAGAAAATTGTATTATTTTCCCATCCATACAAATCAATAAGCAGCAATTTAACAGCAAGGAAAAAAAAATAAAGACAAGAAAAAGTATTAGAATAGTTCTTGACAAGAATTTAACGTTTAAACTATCTCTTACAATATCCCTCCAATTGCTACAAAATGTAGCACAAACGCCTTTAAAGATTAGGAAGCATAATGTGGAGCTCTAGCAGCCATACTAGCAACCTGAGCCTGCATCTGCACGGCCCTAACTTTCGTGGCAGTAGCCCGATGGAAAAACTGCTCCCTTGAGAACAACCTTACATTCCTTAAGTACTGATCAAAGGGCACTGCCCCTTCCTGCACTGCCTTATCTAAGGAATAAACTACGTCCTCGATTGCTAAATCTGCTGCTGTACACTCTAACATCTGCTTTGATAGAGGATCAATGCACTCAAACACATTATCCACATCCAAATCCCCTGCATTCACTTTAGTTTTCTCATTGTTCTCTCTCACCCACGCCTCTAAAACATCTGTATTCATCAATACAACTTGTAATTGCGCCTCCAAACCCTCCTTCTCATCTTGCATCTCCATAAGTCCCTTATTTATCTCCTCTTCCCTCCTCTTCAACACAGCCTGCGCACTGAACAAACCTTCCATCTCCACCTCCCTAGCCTTCCTCAATTGCATGATGTCCCCATGAACGGTCTCCACAATCTTATTGATTGCATTCCTCTTATAAACCTCCGCAGCATCCTCCGTTTGCTGCCGCCCTGGCACAACACCACTACTACTACTACCACCGTACGGCGAGGGGGGGTACGGCCTATTCATCGGACGAGGATATCCAGTATGTCCTCCAGAGGGACCCAATGACCCGAAACTCGAAGAATGCGATATACTGGACGGATTCGCAGCAAAACTGGGGGTGGGGCTTGGGCTAGGACTAGGATTAGGGTTTGGGCGGCGTTGGGAATAGAGAGGAGGATCACGACCAAAAACCGCACTCAATTCGCGAACTAGATCGACGAGATTAGAGCTAGGGTAGATCCAATTCTGCAAATAAGGAACAGAGACTAACCCAGAAGGGTTAACATGAGGATGAGGGCGCTTGATGATCATATCGCGCGTGGGATTCACGTAGGCGCACGGAGGGTGGCGAGGATAAGAGTCCATGAGCCAGATGATGATCGGAATGTTGTAAGTGACACCCTGAAACGGCATGGGGATGGTGCCGTCGGCTTGGAGGAGGTTGACCGAGCGACCATCGTTGTGGGTGAAAGTAGCGGTTTTGGGTTCGAGAGAAGGGTAGTTGGCGATTAGGGAGAGAAGGTGCTGACGGATTAGCCATTTGGTGTCTTCGGTGTAAGGGAGGGATGAGGGACCGCGTTGAGAGAGGACTGAGGAGAGGAATTGTTGAGTGGCTTGGTGGTTCGACGGCGTTGCGGCTGGTTGAACCATTTGGGTCGATCGGTGATGGGGTTGGATTGGGTTGGATTTCTGCAGAGAGAAACGAGGGAGAAACTGAGACCCAACTGCGAGTTGGAAGAAACCAGAGGAAGCTTACGAGGAGAAGTAATGGGTTTGCGCGTACAGTCGTACGCTATAATTTAATTGAAACGGTTTTTTTTATTGAGTGCATATATATACTCATGCACTCCATCCACATGAAAATTATTTTTTAATTAATATAAAAATTTTATTAAATTTAATCCTTTATTTTTATTCATAAAATAAATAAAATTTTATTTTTAAATATTAACAATCTTCAAAAAAATGTTTATTTTTTTAGCCTCATATAATTTATTTATATATAAAATTTGTAGTTATAATGAAATCAATTATAATGTTTGACTCTAAATTTTTTCCTTTTGCTCACTGAGTAAATTGTTTAATACAGATGATATTAATCAAGAATTTAATTTTTTTAAATATTAAATGTTTCATAAAAATAATAAAAAAATATAAATTATAAGATATTAAGAATAAAAAAATTATAATAAATTTAAATGAATCAAAATAAAATATATTAATCTATTAATTTAATTAAATAAATAAATTATTGTATATCATATCAAAATCGAATTAAGTAAGTCAACTCGATTAAACTCTTATTTTTAATATGTTATAAATGGGTTGACTCATTTATTACTCGAATCTGTTGAATCTATTTATGTTAAATCCAAACTCATTTAATTACGTGTCGAGTCGTGTCATGTAATCTAATTGTGTCAAAAATTACTAGCTCTAATTTTTTATATAAATGCATTAAAATTATAATTTTTCATATAAATAAAATGTATGGAATAAATTTTAATAAGTGCATCAAAATATTATTATAATTATTAATTCAATTACTATAAATCATTAAATCTATCATTAAATGTTTTTTTTAAATAAATGCCAAAAGCATTACACAATACGAAAACAAAGCATCAGAATCAACATAATTTTAGCAGAGACGTGAACTTTCTCCACCCAAACCAGCTCGCCCACTTCATCACCATACGCCTTTGTCATTTCATGGGCCATTGTATTATCAGATGTCGGCACAAAAGACCACTCACAATACTGAAATTGTTGCTGACAGAAGAAATAAATGGCCAAAGCTATCCCAAGACTATTATACAAATGAACCCCAGCCTTGAATTTATCAGTGAGAAATTTATAATCAAATTCTGCCACAAGACGAAAGAAATGTAAAATACACAGCCAACTTCAACTCATAAACATTGCTAGAGCCTCCGCAACACTTACATCCCAACTTCCCACAACAGTCTTAGAAGTCTAAGCTAGGACTACACCCTGAACATCACGGAAGACAGCACCACAACTGATGAACCCATTACCCCCTAACTCTAGCATCAACATTTAGTTTAATCATTAAACCAGCAGGAGGGATCCATTTCTTCACACTAATCCCATGAACAACATTATTATCAACTCTTGGAAAGCCAAAGAAACTCGTAATACTCTTGCTGCATATACTTGGAACTGGAAACAGTGCTTGAACAATCCAAACTCACATTCTCGTGCAAACACTTATTTCGGACATACCAAATATTATAATAGGTCACAACAAAGCAACAAAGATCATCCCTTGACAAGAGTTGCATCACTTCATAAAACCACAATTCAAAAGAGATGTCTTGACCTGACCAACCTGAGGAAGTCCCATAAGAGACCAAACAGAGTTCAAAGATCACAGTCCCTAAGCAAATGCAGGAAAGTTTGTTCACCTGTGCAGAATAAATAAGTTCGTGCTAAAGAGGAAATCCATCTGCTCAACATCACCCGAGTGGGAAGCACATCTAAACAAGCCCGCCAAATAAAATTAATAACCTTTGGTGGAAGGCTCAGTGCCAGGCCAACGTATTGTCCTTCGAAATAGAGCCCAGCGGGACAGCTCGAATACGCTCAATATCAACAAACGAAAAAAACTTGTGCAATTAAGTCCCATTTCCACATTCGGGTATCATTATCAATGAGGGACGAAACGAGTGCATGGCAACACCGCCATCGAATCCCCAGAAGCAAAACGTCACGACCCGCTAAAATACTCCGCCAGGCATCCCAAAGAAGCAGAGAGAAAATTAAATGTTTCTAATTTAAAATGTTATAATATTTGAATAATTGAATTAATTAAATTAAAAAAAATAAATTTGTACTTACAAATTCAATAAGTAAATTGAATAAAAATTAAGTATATATTTTTAACAAATAAAAGTTAATATTTGAATTAAAATATAAATTAATTAAAATTCAATAAAATTAAAATTAAATGAATTATTTAAAATTTAGTTAGCTCCACTTATTTATATTTTATTTATTTTTATATAATAATAATAATAATAATAATAATAATAATTATTATTATTATTCTAATAAAACATATAATAAAAAAACAATATAATTCAAAATTTTTACCCTTCATGGAGAAAGGTGCTTATGAGGTGTGATTTCCAGACTCCAGAGGCTGAAAAACTTCGAGGTGAACAAAAATGGTGAGGATCCTTGGGTTGAGATGCCAGCCACATAGTGCCTTCTTCAGGCAAGGGTATCATTGGCGATTGGAAGAATTCTCTAACCCCTGAGATCACTGAGCAACTTGATCAGATTAAACACACAAAACTTGAGGGTTCTGGCCTTGATCTGTAAGATTTGATTGATGAGATTCCTCTGAAAGCCCAACTTTCATCAATGAATCAATAAATTTCTACTTGCTGTTATGCGCTGTAGAGAGGCTTCAAGCCAGTTCTACGCATTAGAGCAATGACCAAATGCCACTTGTGCTTCTCTGCTAATAAATTTACTTAGGTCTATGTCTCAATCTTATTAAAAGCAAAGTTATCAAGAAATAAATTATTTTACACCAAACCTAAAATATTGGACTCCCACAGATTCCACACTACTTTATTTTTAGGAGGAGAGCACACTTTCAAGTTTCGCGGCCATTGACAAAGATGGTCTGCAAATAAAACTATCAAAGAACTTTATCAATGATGAAAGTAATGGTTGCAAAGTAACAAGTAATTGACCTTAGCTCAACACATTTAATGGCAACCAATTAGAACCTTCAATTCCATGATGGGGCCACAGGTTAGATATTCAGCCGCTATATCCAACATTTAAGAGAACAAAAAGCAACATATGACCTCTTCAAAATGATAAACCAAGAAGGGATGATCTTACACAAAGTGCTATCTAATCTTCACTCTGAAAAGACGCAAGTAAAGAGGCTGGTCAATGTCTCTACAATACCAGCTTCTAGCTCTAAATTTTCATCCTGAGATCATCTAGTATCTGTACATTCACCCCCAAACATCAATTAAGGTATAATGTGCAAACATCATGGAACAATCCTTTCACAATTTTGCAAACTATACATGAAAATATTACTTCCACCACCAAAACTGTCGAAACAAATAAATCTTCCTCATTCGTGCATTGTACGTCATAAAGGCTCTGGCTTTAATGGGGTCAGCATTCAGGTATTCAAAGGCATACATTTGTTTAGCCTCTTCTAAGCCATCAATCTCCATCACAGCCTGTAATAGTTCTGAGGCATTGATTGCAGTTTTGCTCTGCTCCATTGCATCAGCCAAACGCCGAATGCTTGTTGCCACTGCCAACATTGCATCTTGAAGAGCTTCTGATCCACGGGCTCTTTTGGGAAGTTGTCTAACAGGCTGGATCAGTGGAGGGTCCTGACTACCATCTGGCACGCAATCTGGTGGTCCAGTATACGATTCTGTTCCATCAGTCTCACTCGCATCTTCTGAACTTGGTGAGAGGAAAGAAGGAGAATCTTCTTCAAAATTCTTTGTTACATGACCTCCATCCTTCATCTTAGCCCAGCGACTAGGAGCTTGGTAATTTCCACAAACAATTTTTAGTTCATCATACATCTCAATCTGCTTACCCCGAATGCCTTTTGCATCAGGATGCGCCTATGAAACATGTTTGAAAAACACCAAAAATAATATTGTAAACAAGAGCATGACCAAAAAAAATAAAAAAAAATAAAAACTACCTCAAAATACTATATTTATAAATAAAGACTTACAGCAATGTATCTCTTCCAAAGATCTTCACTGTCACATTCAATCATCTTTGTACTGGGATTCCACCTGAACCCATCTTGACTTAGCATATCCCTTATTACCTTATACCTTTTCTTGATGGTCTTAAGACGATTAACAACTTTTTGATTGTTCAAGTTTAAATTAAAGTGAGAGTTCACAGCGAAACAAGCAGCAGTGTAAGCATTCTCGTTAAAACATTTGTCTATTTTATTTCCATTTCTAGCCTGAATAGCAAGAGCTTCAATAAGGCACTTGTCCATGGCAATAGACCAAACAACATTTCTTCCTTTATGCTTAATCTCCCTTCTCTGTGCTTGAAAGTCATAGTGGTCCATTTACTGATACTGGGGAAAAAAATAAAAAAATAAAAACAAATACCTTCGTGAATTTATTTTATATGCTGAAACAAAGTTAAACAACAATTGGTAAAAATCATATCATCAGAAGTTTTAAGTAAAAACTAATTAATCCAGAAACTTTAATTGAACATACAAATCATGAAAGGCAATAATTAATGAAAAGAATAGCATACAACGATTTCGACAACAATTACATGGTTATGGTGCATAATGCTTTGGACAATTACTCAAGAATAACCCCAACATTTCAAAAAAAGAAAAAAAAAGGAATTGCTCAGATATTGAGAAATATGATATACAAATTCAAATTTCAGGAAACAAAACCAACTGTGATCAATGCATGCGATGTGAACAACATAATAAATTTAAAAAAAAAAAAAAAGAAAAGTAAAAAAGATTATAGCTGCACAGCCCTCCATTATTTCCAATGGTGCTTTCAGATTATGGTGCACATAAGAAGGGCAATTCTAAGATTTAGGCTCCATTTGTTTCGCAGAAAATAACTTATATATGGAAAATGCTTTTCATGGAAAATATCTTCTAAAAATATATTTTCTAGGAAAATATTTTCCGTTATTTAGTTATAATATTAAACTAATGATATGTGTTTATGTTACACATGTATAAGTATTTTCACATTTTAATAAGATTATCAAAATCTAGAAAATAGAAAATGACTTCTTTTTTTAAAAAGATGAAGTTATTTTCCTTAAAAATCATTTAATTTTTCCTTTGATCAGATGGCTCATTTACCTAAATGCCCCAAATGCTAAAAAATGCAGAAAATACTTGCCTTCCATAAAACAAACGAGCCTTAGACCAAAATGCTGCTGAAGAATCTTATAAAATCTATCACTCTTCAATAAAGCCATCTTCATATTAACATGACTACATAGCAGTCAATGAGACTCTAAATATAATGGAACTAAAATAAACATACAAGTTTAAAAATGTGACACTACATGTGTGATAGCAACAAAACTTAAAAAAAAAAAAAAAAAAAAAGAGTTTGCGTCATTGAAAGTTCTCCTTGCAAGACAACTAGAAAGACAGCAACAGCTATCATTGCTGAATGGTAAGAACACCAATGTGACCAACCAAAGGCACCCCCATGTCATCAGAAAAGATGGAGAGACACAGGCTTCCCAAATCCATCATATAAGCATACACAAAACCCAAGCATGGTTCCTGTTCCTCCTTTTCTTCATATTCCAAAATAGCAAAAAGGAGAAAGCCAAAAAAAGCAAACTTTGGATGTAAACCTAACTGCAGTAACTTACCACTTCAAGAGTTCTGAAACAAGTGAAACCAAGAAAAGTTTTGACATTTTATTCATTTTCCAGTTAAAATCAATCAGTTAAATGCTCTTGGTAAAAGAAGAAATAGCAATTGATGAAGCTTGGACAAAATAGTTTTTCATGCCAGGATTTTTAGAACTTTGGGCCACTTATTGTCATTAAACTTGTTAACCTACATGCATTTGGCCAAAATAAAACAAATGTTATCTGTTCATAGATAAAAGAAATAGTCTTGACATTTAAACCCACCCATCCCAATTTCCATTTTTCAAGGGAAATCTCATTGGAACAATAAAAATGATTAGTGCCCTGAAATGAAACAGCAATATTGCCAAACTCAATATAAGATTGGAACTTGATCGTGCTACTTCAGAGAGCAGTCAACAAATTCACCACAGAAATAAAACTCGTGCCCTTTAATAAAATAGATAGAATGCATCATAAACAAAAAACAACACATGAATTCACCTTCCAGAACCCATAGTCGCACATGAGGAGTAACATGCAGTGACACACAAAACTAGCATCTCAATGATATCAGCAAGTCCCTTTAGTTTGCTAGTAAAAACATAACATTTTTTGCTAAAAGTGATTCAAACTTTCCATCATACACTGAAAATAAACATCTAATCGGGAAAAGGAGTAAACTGAGACTCCCGAAAACTACCAAAAAACAGTGACAACCATTAACTTCACAGATGCAAAACAATCTGCAACAAAAGCTTTTTCTGGATTGAGCTATAAACCACATCCATCCATGTATACATATACAGAGAGAGAGAGATAAACCAACCTGGAGGAAATGAGAAAGATGTGGGAAAGTGGTGACACCGGTTGGATCGGCGACCGGAGGATCGCCGGAAGAGGGATCTTAGCCGCTAAGACGATAAGAGAGGGGAACTGTGAGGCTTCATTTGGGGAATCAGTACAATGGTTAGGGTTTTTTCTCGAGAAAAAGAAAATAAGAGTTAAAACTTTCCCGAGCAATGGCACTTTCTCGAAAACCAAACGCGTGGAGAGAAAAGTTTAATTTTCCTAGGTAAGAAATGATATGGTAACATGAAGGTCAATGATTATACGTGAAAGACTTATCATTGGATGCCACGTATACCAAGATTAAACTTTCTTCCTAATACTCGCCGCCACGTGCATCAGAAATAAACTTATTTGCGGAACTTTACCCAGAAGAAAAAGCTCCGAGGAGGAGACAGCAGCAGCATGGCTCCCCCCACCTGGGCCTAGCCACCGTCCGATTCCTGTTAGAATCGGACCGAAATTAGTCTAAACTAACTCAAAATTGAAATTAAATTGAAGATTAACAGAATTGAATTTGACAACAATAATTTTTAGTGTTATAAAAATAAAATTTATTGTTTTGTAATATTTTTTTATAATTTTTTAATATTTATGACACTCGAGAAAATAAATTAATAAAAAAATATAATTAAAATAAAATTAAATTATTTAAAAAAAATAATTTTATTAAAATATAAAAAATACTTATACATATATAACACAAACCTATATTATTAATAAATAAAAAGTCAAACAAAACATTAAAAATATTAAATTTGTAATAATGCTATATTTAAAGACTTCAAGTATTAAAAAAAAATTTAAGTTTAAGAGTTTAAATGTGCATAAAATTAATTTTAAATGAACTATTATTTTAAAATAATAATATATAATTATTATAATAAATAATAACTATAAATTTTGATTCTATAAGAATAAATAAATATGTACAAATTTTTATGCTAAAAAATAAATTTTTAGCTTTATTGTTTAATTTATTTTCATAATTAATGGTAAAATTAAATTTAAATATTAAATTTAAAAAAATTATGATTCTCAAATTTAGAGGGAAATTTTTAATAATTAAAATATAAAAATTACAAAAAAAATTTTTATATAAAATTGCTTATCATATAATAAAAAATTTAGGGTTAGGTTCCTCTCACTAGTAATATAGATTCATCCCTACTATTAATTTAACACCATAATTAAATAATAAAAATATTTTCATATAATTTTTTTTATAAAATAATTTTTCATATATAAATTATTTAAAAAAAAAATTAACGGAGCTTCAATCTACTCTTTATATTGGCTTAAAAAATTTTCAAACTTCATAATTATATGGTTCAAAAAAATTAACGTACGTAACTTTGACTATAAACCCTTTTCAATTCATTCTCCCACGTTATGTGGAAGAATGAAAAATGAGTCCAAAATAATTTTTTTAATAATATTAAAACATTATTATTTTTTCATTTTCCACCCATAATTTCAAATGATAATTGATTGTCTAGTTAAGAAATATTTAAAAATTCACGTAAGATAGGAGGAAATATGCTCATAATTCATAATAATTCCAAAATGCATATGCAATTATGATATAAATTCTTGGAGAATAAATAAAAAATCAATGATTTTTCTTTTCTAGAATATGCATTGTTGGCATTGAAGGAAATTTAAAAAAAGAATATGCATTGTTGGCATTGAAGGAAATTTATATATATAATATTAATTATTTTAATAATAAATTTTAAATTTTAATATAATAAATATTATAAAATAATATATGTTTTAAAAAAGTGAAGTATTCATCTTTGACTTATTGGACTTTCTACTAGAGATAGTTGTAAGATGACACAGAAGATAGAGTTAATCACGAAATGAAGAGGACTCATAATTCAAAAAATCTAATTTTTATTAATTATATATATATGTTAATTTAATAATATTAAAATTATCTCAATATTATAATTATTACGTCTTAGATTAAGTTAAAAAAAATTATTTTGATATGATGATTAATTAAAAAATTATTATTTAATATTTAAATTTTACTTGTTTCCAAAAAAAGAAATTCTATTTTAGAAGATAAGAATTAATTATGGAATGATGAGCAATCTTAATTAAAAATTTTTTATTTTTATTTTTATTAATTAGATAAATTTTAATTTAATAATATTTAAATTATTTTTATAATTATACATATCAATTCTAATTAAAATAATTTTTTTAATATTTTCATATGATGTGATACACAAGACAATCAATATTTTAATAATATAATTATTTTATTTTATATTTTAATGAATGTATGTTATTAACATTGAATATGGAATAAAATTAGACATAAAAGGTATAAATGCGCACGTTATTATATAATACTTTTACTAAATTTTTTACTATCTCTCTATACTTTGAACTATTCAAATAACTTTTACTTCTTAATTTTATGTTAATTTAATAATGCAAAAATTAAAATTTTAAATATTAAAAATTTTAAAATAAAATATAGTAATATATAATAAATTTTAAATATTTAATGATATGATTACTATAGTTAGATTTTTAAATTCACAATTAATTATAAATAAATATTGATTCTTAAACTTAAAAATCTTAATTATTCAATCAAAATATGCATACAAAAATTAGAAAAACTGAAAAAACTCCTAAGAATAAAATAATACAATAATTTATAAAATTTTAAATATTAAAAATTACAAGAAAGAAAAATAAGTAGTATATTTAACTTTCAGTATTTTATGATATAATTAAATATGATTAGATTTTTAAACTTGTAATTAATTATAAATAAATATTAATTTTTTAAACTTTAAAAAATCTTCATCCAATAAAAAAGTTTAAAATTTTCTAAAAAAGAAAATAATATATTTGTAACACCCAGTTGCATAGCTCAGTATATTTCATTCTCTGTGTATTGTCTGACAATTAATGGGATTAGGGCCACACTTAAGACAATTTGAGAAGCCATAAACACAAATAATTAGTAATGTTTAATTAGTTAACTATAAATAAGAAAAACGGAACATAAGAGGTTAAACGAGCCGAGAGTCACAGCGATGAGTGACCTCCTCAGGAACGCATCACAAGTCGTTTTAAACTCAAATTTCGAACCGTAAAAAGTGACGCTGCGGTCCTTAGGACCCTTATGAACACAGTGGAAAAGAGAAAATCACGAAAAAGAACTGTTAAGTCAGTCAAATAATTAGGTCAGGGAACCGGAAGAAATATTGGATTATTTGCAAACCGGATGAGCAGCGAGGGCAATTTGGTCAATTGACCAGAGTGACTCGACTTAACATCGAATAAAATCGGAGAAAAGAAAATTTCGGAATCGAGAATTAAATTAAAGAACTAATAGAAAAATAAATAAATAAAAAAAAGAAAGAAGATGGAAAAGTCAAAGTGATGACATCATGCATGATGTCATAAAGGCTTAATTGATTTATTTTATTAATTTGGGAATTTTGGTCTTCCTAAGACATAAAAGAAAAGAAAAGAAAAAAAAATAATAAAGTCATCTTCTTCATCAAAAACGTGATTCTCTCTCCCTCACCCTCTCCCTCATCCAAAACCTCCATTAAAGCTCATTTTGAGCTTGATCAAATCCCTAATTCCACCATAGAAAAATTAGCCACCATAGTTAAAGCTTATCTAGGCAACTTGAGAAGAGGATTGAGCAAGAAAGAAAGAAGGAAAATTTGAAGGAAAGGAGGAAGAAAATTGCTACACAAAGGTTAGTATGCTAAACTCTTCATTTATCCATTCAAATGCACATGTGATGGTTGAAAGTGAGCTTAGAACTTGATTAAATGAAACAAACATGGGAGAATGACCATTGCTGAAATTTGGCCTGGTTGGGAGGAGTATGGTTTGCATGAATATGATGCAATTGAATGAGTTTAGAAACTTTACATAGTTAAATGATTAACATTTAAACCATTAGAACTAGTTAAAGGCATGAAAATGATGAGTTAGGGTTTTCAATGCTAGGGTTTATGAACCAAAAATTGGAGAAATGCATAAATTGCATGTTTGACCTATTATGAAGTGAAATAATGGTCAATTATGATCAAATGGATTGTGTGGGAATGGTAGGAAATTAAACCAAATTCGTAGGTTAATGGTCATGCTGCTGGCAGCATGACCAAACCCACTTTGAAGGACCAAAACTCAAATTTTACAAGTCCAATTGATATGCCACCAATTGGAGATGAAAATAGACATAAAAGAGCACAATTTTCATTGAGGAACCATGGCCAAAAACTGACCAAAACTTGGTGAAACAATTGACCAAAGTGGATTGATTGCAGGTTGCCACTGCACTAAACTCACCAAATGAACAGTAACTGTTCATTTGGTCATAACTCGAGTTAGACAGGTCCAATTGACCTGAAATTTGGCCAGGGGTTAGAGGGCATATAGATCTAAAACTTTCATGAAGAATACCAACCCAAATTAGGCCATTAACCCTTTCAAAATCATTGAGCAAAATTAAATTACTGTACTGAGATTCTGCAGAATTTTCATTGAGCAGCAATGTTTGGATGGCTATAACTCTCTCTAGAAAACTCGGATTTAGGCGATTCTTGAATCGATGGAAACCTAAGACATAGTACAAAATTTCATATGAAGAAAGTGAGACCAAATTATGAACTTAACTTGATCAAATTATTAACCAAAGTTGGACAAAAAATCTGCTAGCACCAAAATCTCAGTATGAACAGTATACGTAAACAGTAAACTTATTTTGGCCATAACTTGAGCTACAAAACTCCGATTGAGGTGATCAAAAAATGAGAATACACTTAAGACAATAAGGAACATTTTCTATGAAGGAAGTTTTGTCAAATTCCAACAGTAGACCGACTAATGAAACAGTGCAACTTCGGAGAACCAAAACCGAAAATTGGCAATTTTGCCAAAATGACCTAAGCTTTAAACAAATGACCAAAACCAACAAGTTTGGTGACCAAAATGTGGTATGTGGGTGAAGTTGGAGTTCCCATACCTATTAAGCCTTAGAAAGTCAATAATTTGACTTGAATAGTGCAGTGAATAGTAACCCGAAACACAAAATTTCGAGAACGTCGAATTTAACACGTTAGAGCTAGGTAAATGTGAAGTTAAGTTTATTTTGGATTTATTTTAAGTTTTAGTACTGAAACATTGGAAAATTTCGTGTTTCAGTGGAAAAGAATATCGACGTAATCCGAGGAGTCGAGTCAAGGCCAACAGCGACTGTGTGAGGTTTGTGCACTCCATATACGTTTATCATCATGTTGTGCATAGAGTTTTTAATAATATTAAATATTGGATTATGGAATTCTTATGATGTTTTATCTAAATTGTTGAATGTTATTATGTATTTTTGATAAGACACTGTTTAGCAAATTGTTAAGATAAGTTTTGAAACCAGTGTCATGACCACATATTTGAACACCTCACTAGCACGACTAGTGGGGGTAATTAGTTTTGAATTTTGATTCCTTCTCTGGAGAAGTGTTGAGGTGTGCCAGTAGAAGAGGATGTGAATGGATATCCATATATTTGAGCTAGCTAGACTTGTGATATGATTTTTCTTTAGCTTCTGGCTATTGAGATTCATGTGATTTCTCTTTAGCCTCTGGCTATTGAGATTCTATTTGTTTCGAATGGCGTGATCTAACAGTGGGTTTTATGAAATGTGTTTTGATACTTTGAAATGAACTTGGTTTACATGTAAAATCTCACAATGCATGATTGTATTTAATTTTCATGTTTAGCCAAATTTTTGAATGAATGTGCTTTAAGCTTTGCATAAAGATTATTTTAGTATATTGTGCACCATTGAGTCCTAGTACTCAGCGATAGCTTTTATTGCTGTCGCAGATACAGAGACTAGAGGAGCAGCAGATCGAGTCAAGTGTGTGAAGTCATCACTTGAAGCCTTCTGTATAATTTATACCCTAATCAGAATACTTCTTTTGATGTATATATTGCACATAAATGTATGGACATGTAAAAATGGGTCTTGAGCAGCTTGTACACAAATTTGTATGAAGTTTGTAATAAAGTTTAGTTTATGTTTCTTTTGATATAAATTTGTAAGGTTGTGTATAAATTATTTTGTTTTTAATGAAATATGAATAATATTGATTGATGAGATTTTGAGAACTACTGAACTTGTGAATTTTGAGAAATTGACTGAGTTTGATTGTGAAACCGAAGTAGTGGTTGAGAAAAACTTTTAGAAGTGCTTTTTACAGGTATTCGAAGAACGGTTTTCTCAAAATACAGAGGAAACTCTGTCAAAATTTTTATAAAATTTGCGGAAAACTAAAATGGACTAAAAATATTAACTAGTTTTAATTTTAACTAAATGTTTTAAATGCCCATTAGAAAATGCTCACCACTTATCAAAAATAAGAAAATTGTTTTAAAATCCCTTGTAGGGTACTTAATGAGTTATCGGTAGGTGAAGTTCGGTAGTTCATTAGGTATTCTACGGGATCATGTTATGCCTTACAGAGGGGTAAGGTGTGACAATATTAAACAACGATAGAGTCAAATTTAAAATTTATTTTGGTTTTAGCTTTATTATATATATATAGAGAGAGAGAGAGTGAGAGAGGGATTATATATATATATATAATTAAAAATAATTTTTAATTTGAATAATTAAAATGTTACCTTTTCATTAACATTTTAAATTAAATAATAAAAAATTCATAAAAAATTAAAATTCTGTAAAATAAATAAAATAGTTGTTTGCGTCAATACGATACCCATAAAATAATTGAATTGATTTAATTTAAAAGACTAATATGAATATAGTCATAATAAAGTTTGTACTAAATTGTTGGGAACCTAATTCTTCCAAAGAAATTGTAAGGGGAAGAATTTGAGGGTAAATGGAATGAGGTTAGTATAAAAGTATCGTTAAAGCAGCAAATACTCGGATGTCCAGACACCCAATTAATAAAAAATTATTAAATTAATTAATTAATTATATATATATATATATATATATATTTATTTATTTATTTATTTATATTTATATTTAAGCGTAAGTAAGATTTATTTGCCATTTTGGGTAATAAAGTCGATGGACTCAATGATGTAAGGTGTTCAAACTTTCCAAAAAGATGTCGGTCAAAAAAATATACTATAATCTTTGAAAAGTAAAATAAAATAATTATCTAAAATAAAATAAATGACGGCCACCCGACGGGGAATCTGGCTTTATATGCAAGCTTGCAAGGCACCTGATGTCCATAAGCAGAGCCATATTCGCAGCAAGTATGAGCCCCAGTAGAGAAATAGATCAAGAAGAGGAAGCATGTCTAGATGCCACAGTATTTTCTCTCTCTCATGTCTTTCCTTTGGTTCTTCGCACAGCTGTCGAGCTAAATCTCTTTGAGATTATAGCCAAAGCTGGCCATGGAGCCCATGTTTCTGCCTCTGAAATTGCCTCTCAGCTTCCCACAACAAATCCTGATGCCCCTTCTGTGCTTGATCGTATCCTGCGTCTCTTCGCCACTCATTCTCTCCTCTCTTACTCCTCACGGACCCTCGACGACGGCAGGATTGAAAAACTTTATGGCCTGACACCTGCCTCTAAATTCTTTATTGGCACTGTAGAAGAAGGCAACATCTCTCCCTTGTATACCTTTGCCAGCCACAGAGTCAATTTGGAGGTTTGGTATGGAAAATATAACCCTTTATTTGCTTTGATTTTTCTTTTCTTTATTTGACTATGACTATGACTGAAACTCGACACTTGACAGTAGGAGACTACCAGTTCATAGTCATGCAGGTAATTTCAACTATTGTGTTGATTTTGGTGTTATAGGTTACATATGAAGGACCTAATTCTTGAAGGTGGAAATCTGTTCAAGAAAGTTCATGGGATGTCTCTATTCGAGTACACGAATAAAGATCCAGAATTCAACACCATCTTCAACCAGGCAATGGCTGGTAGCTCTACGCTTATTATGAATGGAATTCTAGCGATTTACAAAGGATTCGAGGGACTCACTTCACTGGTTGATGTTGGTGGTGGCACTGGCAGGACTCTCAATATGATCATCTCCAAGTACCCTTCCATCAGAGGCATCAACTATGATCTCCCTCATGTGATCCAAACTGCACCACCTTATCCTGGTATAATGATCTAAAATTTATATGATCATAGATTTTTTTTTTTCTTATATTACCTTGAATACTGATATTCAGTTGATTAATGAAAATTAACTTTCTTTTACGTGCAGGACTCCAGCATGTAGGAGGAAATATGCTCACAAGCATTCCAAAAGGAGAAGCAATAATGATAAAGGTGACTATAAGGCAAATACCATCATTATTAATGACTGCAGAAACACAAAGATTACACGAGCTAATTATATAAATCTATACAGGATACATTTCACAATTGGAGTGATGAAAATGTGGTGAAAATATTGAAGAACATTTATGAAGTGCTGCCAAATAATGGGAAACTTATAGTGATGAATGCAGTATTGCCAGAAGAACCAGAGACAAGCAAGGCTTCTCAAAATGTTTCAGCATTTGATAACATGATGTTAACGATACCCTCAGGGAAAGAAAGGACTACAAGAGAATTTGAGGCCTTGATTAGAGCAGCTGGGTTCATAAACTTCAAAGTTGCTTGTGTTGGTTATGGAATCTGGGCTGTCATGGAATCCTACAAGTAATTTTTAAGTTGCAAGAGTCGTAATGGTTATGGTAAATCTTATGTGAGATTTACTATAATAATAATAATAATAATAATAATAATAATAATAATAATAATAAATTTTATACTAATTTCACTATAATTAATAATAAAAACATATTATTATATATAATAATAATTACGTGCACTGTATAAAAGTCTCTCTTTGTTCTATTCTTGAGAGGCCCTCTTAGCTAATTAAATAAATCCCATTCCAAGAAAGATGGTTATCTTTCTTTTTCCTCAATTAATAATTATTTCCCTTTTGCACGTGCATGGAATTTCTTTTTAAAATTTCAAGAAAAGGAAAAAAAATTTCTATACTTTCTAGTTTTACCTGAAGTGTAATTCAAAAAATAGAATAAATTGAAACGTCTTTATTAAAAAAAATTAAGAATAAATTTGGACTTAACGTGCTATTTTTTATTATAGAATAATATTTTAATAAAATATTTTAATAATTTTACTTAACTTAAAGGAATGTAGAAATTAATTTCACTCTTAAATAGTTGTATATCATAAAAGTCTTTAAATTTTTTATTTAAGGTTTTTAAATTTTTTATTTAAGTATCATTAAAATTTATGCCACATACTATTACAAGTTTATATGTTAATTTATGGTTAAATTTCAATTTTCGTCCGTCAACTTGTGTAGCACATATTCTCAACTTTAATTTACATAAAAACTATTAAATTTTAATTTAATAAATCAATGATTTTTAATACAAAATGAGTTCAATAATATTTTAAGATTGGATATATTATTTTGCTAATATAAAAAAAGATTAAAAACTATAATAACATTGATCTATACAGAAAAAAAATACTTAATTAGAGTTTAATATTATTAAAATAAAATAAAATAATATATATTGTTGGATTTTTTTCTTATATTAAAACAAAATCAAATAAATTAAGATAAAATAAAATTGAATCCTTTAAACATTAAAATAGAATTAAAAAGTCATATAAATAACATAATATTATTAATTTTTCTTTAAGAAAATAATAATATAATTTTTAATAAGATAAATTAAATAAATAATTACTTATCAATACTTACAAAAATATTAGAGGATTTTTTCAAATATGATTTTTATTTTAAAAAAATTGAAAATAAATGAAATTTTAAACTAAATTTAAAATTTTGAAAGAAAAAATATATAAAAATAATTTATTATTCATTATTTTTTTAAAAAAAATCAAAGAAAAAAATTAAAAAGAAGTTTTAAAATTTTTGTGACATAAATCGATAATTGTGATGCACCAATTTTTCTTCACAGGTTGAGGTACTTTTTGGTTAGTAGTTTTATAGTTTTTATTTATTTATCTATTAGTTTAATTATTAGAACTTCGCTATAATACAAGTGTATATATGTATTGTATTAATTAATAAAAATTAAATGATTTATATATGCTAGGTATCAGGATTAAGTTGGGCTCCCTAATTATAAATTTTTGAAAGTTATTAAGTTTACCCAAATTAATTTATAATATTTTAATTTATTTTATTTTGCATGTTGAGTCTTAATTTTGGTGAGATTATGAGTTTGGAAGCAATAAGATTTACTATGAATTTCGTGGATTTTATGCTGATCTAAATTCTAATAACTATTCGGCCCATAGAATTGGATAGTGACAACTATAATAATATCAAACTATAAAAAAAAATATTAGAATATCGTTAAAATAAAGTAAAATAATATATACTGGATTTTTTCTTATATTAAAAAAAATCAAAGAAATTAAGATAAAATAAATTTAAATCCTGTATATATTAATCTAAAATTGAATTAAGAAGTCAAATAAAAATAATATGATGGGTGTCGAATCCATCAGAAATTAAATTTACTGAAATTACCAATTATGAAATATTTTCTGCAATAAGTGGTAAGTTCAGGTCGAACCCTAGAGACTGAATTATTAAATTTTGTGCACTTGTGTAATAGAAAACGAAAGCAACAAAGATTGGGGGGGGGGGAGAGGGGGGTTTGTAACACAAAATCAGAAGAAATCAGAAATTCAAGAACTAAATATGAAAATATCAATTTAAACAAACTTCAGTCTAAGGTAATTCTCATTCCAATGCATTGATTTGATCATAGACAAAAGAAATACAATTATCTCTTATTGAATACTTAACGTAGATTTACCAAATAGCGAGGTAAATCTCTGACTTCCCTATACTCATCAATTCGAGCCCAGCACCCTTATTGACTTTAATTATTAACTGAGTTGGTATTAAGCAATCCTCATCAAATTAATAACTGCTTTAAGAAAAGGAAGTAGTTAAGCTGAACAACAATTTATGAAACATAAATCATTTAATCCACCCTATTGTTTCTTTAGGTTATTATTGAAAACTGGGATCATAATCAATAAAACCTAATTGCTACTCATATTCAATCTAATGTTAGTAGTATGCCCTAGAGCATATCATTTAGTATGTATCTTGTACATAATTTTATTAATAAAAGGCATTTCCACTTTTCCGTTTACATAATATATTTATGTGTAATAGAAAAGGTCCATTGATATTTTGTTAGAAATATTATTCTTAAGTTGTTAAGAATATGAGTGACAATATTTCTAGCACAAAGTATCATAAATAGGTTCACAATCGATGATACTTCATAATAAGGACATGACTTATCCAGAAAGATTGTATTCATGTTTGTTCCCAAGTTATTTATATGAGATATAAATAAGATGGAATGGTGAGTCTCGTGCCATATAACAAACATGATAGGCACTTATAAATGATAAGTAGGCCGAACCAGTGATACTTATGACAAGCACATGGAGTTTACTCTTGTCAATGTTTTGTCATAAATCATATCGGTGCATATAATCTTTAGACCTGAGATAGCACAGTTATCTTGTATATAGGTAGTTTGAGTTTGATACTGCTTTCATACTTGTACTATGTATGGGTATATGGGCATGTGTTGGCTCCTGCTAGTTATATATGGAGGTAGGTGTTGATCAAGATGGAATCTGTTCCTCTAAGTAAATAGAGATAAAATCCTATGTTCATTTAATTGTTCTTGATGTTTCAAGTTCTGGCGGAGACAGATAGATTTATTCAGAAAGAGTTTCGATGAGAAAAATCTTTTAATCAAGAACTGGAATTAAAATAGAACATAATATTCATAGCAAATGGAGTTTGACATAAACCATGACTCCAGCTTGAGTTGGGATTTTATAACAGAGAGATTCTAGTGCATGGTAACATATGATTATAGGTTCATTTAAGGTAAATCTTATTACTAATTGGGTGGCCATGACATGCTATGCTAGGTGTTAACCATGGTCTATGAGGTTCATAAAATGATTTAGAGAAATCATTTATGGTAAGAAAGAGTTATGATGATATTAAGAGTTGATATCATGACTCATTGCCAATTAGTGATGAGCCTAGTAAGTCACACACATACACAAGTTATCACCTATTTAAATATGATTTAATTAATTAATTAAAGAGTTTAATTGATTAATTAAATAAGTTTGGTTTGCAATTAAATTGCAAAGTCCCTAGCATGACTTGAAACCAAATCTAGATTATTGGATGTGTAGTATAAATTAAATTTATATTTAAAGTGTTTAAATATGAATTTAATTGATGAGAAATTAATTAATAGAGATTAATTAATTAATTTATATTTGATATAAATTAATTAGAAGAAGAAAATAATTATTTTGGGTTAAGAACTCAAAATTAAGACACGAGGCATTTTGGTCATTTCACGATTGTGACACGTGGCACCATGAGATGGTGACACATGGGATTACATAAGCTTGCCAAATGTTTTTTTAATCATGTAAGATGATTAAAATCAAGATTAAATATAGGTTTGACACTTGGCACAATGTGATTGGGTCACTTAAACCTAGAGCTAATCGAAAGGTGACATGTGGCTAGGGTTTAATGTGTTAACCTAGCTATTTATGTAACACCCTAGGCAAATCCCACATCGGCAAAACACGGGAGAGATGCTGGGTTTATAAGTTGATGGTTCATAACCCCTATTGACGCGTTTTAAAACCGTGAGGGCTTCGGCCCAGAGCGGAGTAGCAACTCCGTACATTCTACTGTTCCGGTGACCGGTGTCGGTCCGGACAGCTAGAACGTCCGAAAAAATATTTAAGCTAAAGTCAGGAACCATAATTAACTCAAAAATTAATAAGAAAAATTTAGTAAAAATTTTTCGAAATAAAATACAACCAAGTAAAGCAGTAGGTGCCCAAGTAATGGGTAGCAGGAGGGAAGTTCGGATTCTACAACGAAGAGCCCTAGACAGGGAAATATTATAAAATAATTTTTGGGACTCCAGAGAAGGGTCATTGAGGTTCCTATGGCATTATAATGCCAAGAAAATACCTAGAAAAATTTTTCAATCGGTACAGACAATTTTGACCCGTTAAGCCAAACGGAGGGCATTTTGGTCATTTCGCCTTCAGAGGTGATTTTTGGCCGATTTGTCCAGTTGAGTAAATAATTAATATGACATAAAATATGAATAAATATTACTAAAAATTAATGTGAAAATGAGTAGAGAAAAGAAGAAAAGAAAATGAAAGAAAAACCTAAATATGACATCACATGATGTCATTTGGAGGGCTTCCACCAATCACAACCTAATAAGCCAAATTAAAAAGAGAAAAATGACAAATGAAGACACAAAATTTCAGCTCAATTGGTAAGAGGCGAAGCAAATCCGTGAGGTGATATGGGTTCGAATCCTAGCTCTACAGGGCGAAGGGATTGAACTCCACCAAAGCGGACAGTACCGATTTGAGTTGCATCGCCGGCCTCTAGAGGGGTACGCCGGCAAGATGGCCACCCATAGAGGGGCTTGAGCTGGGGCCCACTAAGCCGGGGTGTGACAATTTAAGTGTGGTTATGAAAAGAAAAAATAACCAGCAGCCTCTCCTCTCATTTGTCACGCCACTTTGAGCCTCTCCAGCTATTTCTCTTCATTTCTCATCAATTCAAAGAGATTAGCCATCAATCTCTTGAATTAAGAACACTAGAAATTGTTTCTAGTGTCCTGTTTACATCTCTAATATCTTAAAAGGCAGAACTTGAATTTCTAATTAATAGAAAAAGCTTTAGAGGCTGTTCAAGGGCTGCCATAGGTGTTCTTGGTGTGGACAAGCTAGAGGGACAACATTTGGTGTCCTGAAGACGAATCTCAAAGCGCGAGACACTGCGATTGCATCAAGAGGTTAGTGTAATCATTCTTGATTTAATCTAGGGTTCTAAAATTAATCTGATTAATTTTAAAATCTTAAATGGCAAATGCAGATCCAAAAACATATTAAAAGAGTTTTAATATGTTGTTTATCATTGAAATCAAATAGATAAAAATAAATCTTGCATGGTGCATGTGACCCTAGGTGAAAATTTTTGAATTCAATGGTATAATCTTGTGTTTTTTATGCTTCCGTTCCTTCAATTGGTATCAGAGCCACTATATTTGCTATTTAGATTGTTGATTATATGATTTAATTGTGTGATTTGATCATGAGATGATTGATTCATTGCTGGTTGGATCAAGAGGTGTGGCGGCACACATGGTGAAGCCACCATTGGTGGCAGCAACAATGGTTCCATGGATGGTTCAAGGTTTGGCTTTTAATTCTGCAATTGTTGTATGATCTAAGGCCTATTCTTTGACTAATTAAAGTGTTTAATTAGTTGTTTTAATCACACAATTAAATTATGATTCAAATCAGAATTTTAAAAATTGTTTAAATGTGATTCAAATCTGAATTTTAAAAGTTGTTTGAATGTGATTCAAATCTGAATTTTTAAAGTTGTTTGAATCATATTTAAATCTAATTTTTTAAAATTGATTCAATAAAATTCAGATCTGATTTTTTAAAAAATATTTGAATGTGATTCAAATCTGATTTTTTAAAAAATGTTTGAATGTGATTTAAATCTGAATTTTTGAAGTTGTTTGAATGTGATTCAAATCTGAATTTTTAAATTTGTTTGAATGAGATTCAAATCTGAATTTTTAAATTTATTTGAATCATATTCAAATCTGGATTTTTAAGTTGAATATGAGATATTCAATTTAATTTAAGTATGTATGTTTTATTTAATTGTTAAATAGTGATATGCATGATGGATTATCATGGACTATAAAAGACAAATGTGATTGGATTTATTTCTTTTATGTTTCTTTGGGATTGTAAATTAATTAATTTATTTTAATTTATTTTGGGCATGTATTATTAAGTTTGTAATATTTTTGGGTTGTAATTTTATTTATTTAAGTTCTTGTAAATTCGCCTTGGTATGCCAAGGATTACTATGTAATATTGGATTGCAAGAAGTTCAAGGAGGTCAAGAGCATTGGTGGGACCAGTGGGAGGAATTCAATATCAAGTGTTGATTATGTACTCCTTCAGCAACTCTTGTAAAATGAATGAATGAAATGCACCTAGGAATGCCCTGATTCAATTCTTGGTGGCTCAGAATTGAATCCCTTAGAAAGTCCATGATCATACCATATTTACTGCTTATCCATGAATGCATGAGATGTATGGGAATGTATGCAATTATATGATATATGCATGCTAAATGGATAATGTGCAAAGTGAGATCTTAATAGTAATTAGGATGGCTATAAAATCTTCCAAACAAATGATTAAGTTGGAAATGTTATAATTAAAGTAATTATAACATAAGCCCTCCATTGGGGCAATTATTTTAAGAAATTTTAAATAGTTGCATGAGATGCAATTAATTTAAGAGATTTTCTTAAGAATAATTATTAAGCATGAGATGTTGTAAATATGTAAATGGTTTGGTGGCCAATATTGGATGTACCTGAGGACATTAAAATTATTTGCATAATTACTGACTCAATGGGATCAACTTAACTAATGCAAGATAAGTCAATAATGGATGTACCTGAGATTTTGAGCATTAGGGGCTAGGTAAAGGATTGAACCTCACATGAGATGTGATGGGCAAGGAGTTGCTCACTTATAGTTTATTGTAATTCCAATAATGGATGTACCTGAGGATGATCAATAGAATTATAAGAATTCAATCACCCACTAGAAATCCAACCAACTAGGATTTCCGTTTTCTACTTTGGAAGTGTAGGATTCGCTAAGTTAGTGGGAGGACCAATTTGATTAAAAGACCATAATCATTTTGGTTAATTGCATGATACATTTACTAATTAATCTGGTTATTTTCTGCAGTTAATTTTCTGATAAAAATGAGCACAAAACAACCACCACCATCCAATATCCTTGCAAGCATACTTGATCACAATAGTTGTGAGGACCTAATCTGCGATTGGCTAAGAAATTTGAAACTTGTCCTGAACCTTGAACATATAGGATATGTTCTAGATTCAAATGTTCCTGGTCCCTTACCTCCAGAGGCCACACAAGAGGAACATGAAACTTTGGACAAGTGGAAGGAGCATGATATGAGAGCTAAGTGTTACATGCTTGCTTCCATGAGTAATGAGTTACAGAAGCAACATGAGAACATGCAGAGTGCGAGTGAGATCCTCCTTCACCTACAAGAGTTGTATGGTGAGCACAGCAGGAATGCTAGGTATGAGATATCTAGACAGCTATTCCGTATGAGGATGTCTGAGGGACGGAATGATGGGGATCATGTCCACAAGATGATTCGATCGATTGAGCGGTTGGAACATCTTGACTTCAACATGGATTTCCAACTACAAACGGATTTGATTCTTCCCCTTCCCGAGTCTTTTGGGAATTTTGTGACAAATTTCCATATGACTCAACAGAATGCACCTTAGCCGTAGTTTACTCAACATGCAGTTATTGCCCAAAAGAATATGCCGTGCAATAAAGGAAAAGAGGTAGCTTTGGTTGCATCTTCTTCACTGGAAAGTCCAACAAGAAGAAGGGCAATAAGAAAAAGAAACCTCGATTCTGGTCCTTCTAAGAAAATAGCTAAACAGAAAAGGAAGACTAAAGGCGATGAAGGCAAAGGAAAGTGTTTCCACCGCCAACAGAAAGTGTTTCCATTGCCAATAGGAAAGTGTTTCCATTGCCGTGAGGGAAAGTGTTTCCACCGGCGAGTATAACAATCTAAAAGAATACAATGCCATGGTGAAAACCAACTCAAGTTCAAAATATATTTGGCACTTAAGGTTATGTCATGTTGCGAAGATAGGATTGCAAAATTGGAGAAAATGGGGATTCTATCCTCATTGGGCTCTGAGCCTACTCCAACTTGTGAATCTTGCCTTCAAGGCAAAATGACTAGATCACCCTTTGTTGGACAAGGGCTAAGAGTGAAAATATTTTGGAATTAATACATAGTGATGTATGTGGTCCGTTTAAAGAAATGGCTAGAGGGGTTTTCATTATTTTATTACCTTTCTTGATGATAAATCAAGGTTTGGGTATTTGTATTTGATGAAATACAAACATGAATCCTTTGAAAAGTTTAAGGAATTTAAATCAAGTAGAAAATCAAACAGAAAAAGTATTAAAGCTCTTGATCGGATCGTGGAGGTGAATATTTGAGTAATCGAATTTGATGAATACTTGAGAGAGCATGGCATTGTTTCTCACCGACTCCTCCAGAACGCCACAACCGAATGGTGTATCTGAAGGAGAAATCGTACCCTATTGGATATGGTGCGTAGTATGATGAGCTATCTTGATATGCCAATCTTCTTTGGGGATTTGCATTAGAATCAGCTTTGTATATTTTGAATAGGATTCCATCAAAATTAGTTTCTTCCACACCTTATGAGATATGGAATGGAAGAAAACCAAGTCTAAAGCATGTTAAGATTTGGGGTTGTCCAGCTTATATCAAAAAGTCGAACAACGATAAATTGGAGACCAGATCGTAAAAGGTCGATTTGTTGGATATCCAAAAGATAGTTTTGGATATTATTTTTATTTGCCTACTTCACAAATGGTTGTGGTAAGTAGAGATGCCACATTTCTTGAACAACAGTTTGTTCAAGAAGGAGGCAAAGGAAGGCAAATAGAATTAGAATTGGAGAATTCTGATCAACCAATAGATCAGATGGATATAGATCCATCCAGTCAACCTACACCCGTTGATGAAACATCTACAAATTCCTCGTAGAACAACCAGGTATCTTACCCACCGGTGAGATATGGTTTTCTTTATGAAGAAGAACAAGAGTTGTCTACTCATGAAGAAGTAGATCATGGAGATGATCCACTTACCTATGAAGAAGCTATATCGATATAGACTCTTCAAAATGGATTGATGCTAAGAAATCAGAGATTGATTCCATGTATAAGAATCAAGTTTGGGATCTTGTTGACCCACCAAGGTATTGTACCTATAGGGAACAAATGGGTTTTCAAGAAGAAAATTGGTTACGATGGAAAGGTAGAGACCTAAAAGCAAGGCTAGTAGCGAAAGGGTTTCGCCAAAGGCAAGGAATAGACTATGAGGAGACTTTCTGCTTTGTTGCCATGCTTAAATCAATTAGGATTTTATTAGCAATATGCATACTATGATTATGAGATTTGGCGGATGGATGTCAAAGCGGCTTTTCTCAATGGATACATTGAAGAAAACATTTTCATGGAACAACCTAGGGATTTGAATCCCAAGATGGTTCCAAGGTATGCAAGCTAAAGCGATCCATTTATGGGTTGAAACAAGCTTGAGGAGTTGGAACATCCGCTTTGATGAAGCCATTAAATCCTTTGATTTTATCAAAAATGAGGATGAGCCATGTGTATATAAGAAGGTTAGTGACAGTGCTATCACTTTGCTTGTCTTATATGTGGATGACATACTGTTGATAGGTAATGACACAGGTATGTTGACAACTATAAAGGTATGGTTGTCAAATACATTCTCCATGAAAGACTTAGGGGAGGCAACCTATATTCTTGGGATTCGCATCTATAGAGATAGAGCGAAAAGAATAATAGGTTTATCCCAAAGTCTATACTTGGAAAAGGTGTTAAAGAGGTTTAACATGCTTGATTCCAAGAGAGGATTGTTACCAGTGAGACATGGTATCCATCTTTCTAAAGAGATGTCTCCAAAGACACCAAGAAAGAGATAAGATGGCCAGATTCCATATGCTTGGCTATTGGAAGTTTAATGTATGCAATGTTGTGTACTAGGCCGGATATCGCATATGTCGTTAGTTTGACTAGCGGTATCAATCCAATCCGTGTTTAAAACATCGATAGCGATCAAGAATATCCTTAAGTACTTGAGAAGAACTAAGGATTTATTCTTGATTTATGGAGGTGGAGACTTGCAATTAGATGGTTATCCGATTCGACTTCCAATCGGATATCGATAATAGAAAGTCTACCTGCGGATATGTGTTCATTTGTAATGGAGGTGCGATCGGTTGGAAGAGTTCCAAACAGAGCACGCAGATTCCACTCACGAGGTTGAGTATATTCTTGCATCGATGTCGCAAAAGAAGTTATTTGGATAAAGAAGTTCGTGATGTAACTTACATAGTTCCTTCCATTGAGTCGCCAGTTCCACTACCGTGACAATAATGGAGCGATCATCTGAGCTAAGGAACCAAGGTCTCACCGTAAATCCAAACACATAGAAAGGCGCTACCACATTATCGGAGAAATAGTTGGGCGAGGCGATGTAGCCATGCAGAAAATAGCATCGGTGAAAATCCGGTGATCCATTCACTAAGCCTATGTCACAGACTCAGTTAGACCGACATCTTGAGAAGATAGGTCTAAGATATTGTAATGAATGGCTCTAGTGCTAGTGGGAGATTGTTAGTAGTATGCCCTAGAGCATATCATTTAGTATGTATCTTGTACATAATTTTATTAATAAAAGGCATTTCCACTTTTCGTTTACATAATATATTTATGTGTAATAGAAAAGGTCCATTGATATTTTGTTAGAAATATTATTCTTAAGTTGTTAAGAATATGAGTGACAATATTTCTAGCACAAAGTATCATAAATAGGTTCACAATCGAGGATACTTCATAATAAGGACATGACTTATCCAGAAAGATTGTATTCATGTTTGTTCCCAAGTTATTTATATGAGATATAAATAAGATGGAATGGTGAGTCTCATGCCATATAACAAACATGATAGGCACTTATAAATGATAAGTAGGCGAACCCGGTGACACTTATGACAAGCACATGGAGTTTACTCTTGTCAATGTTTTGTCATAAATCATATCGATGCATATAATCTTTAGACACGAGATAGCACAGTTATCTTGTATATAGGTAGTTTGAGTTTGATCTGCTTTCATACTTGTACTATGTATGGGTATATGGGCATGTGTTGGCTCCTGCTAGTTATATATGGAGGTAGGTGTTGATCAAGATGGAATCTGTTCCTCTAAGTAAATAGAGATCCTATGTTCATTTAATTGTTCTTGATGTTTCAAGTTCTGGCCAGACGGATAGATTTATTGAAAAGAGTTTCGATGAGAAAAATCTTTTAATCAAGAACTGGAATTAAAAGAGAACATAATATTCATAGCAAATGGAGTTTGACATAAACCATGACTCGGCAGAGTTGGGATTTTGTAAGAGAGATTCTAGTGCATGGTAACATATGATTATAGGTTCATTTAAGGTAAATCTTATTACTAATTGGGTGGCCATGGCATGCTATGCTAGGTGTTAACCATGGTCTATGAGGTTCATAAAATGATTTAGAGAAATCATTTATGGTAAGAAAGAGTTCTGATGATATTAAGAGTTGATATCATGACTCATTGCCAATTAGTGATGAGCCTAGTAAGTCACACACATACACAAGTTATCACATGTTTAAATATGATTTAATTAATTAATTAAAGAGTTTAATTGATTAATTAAATAGGTTTGGTTTGCAATTAAATTGCAAAGTCCCTAGCATGACTTGAAACCAAATCTAGATTATTGGATGTGTGGTATAAATTAAATTTATATTTAAAGTGTTTAAATATGAATTTAATTGATGAGAAATTAATTAATAGAGATTAATTAATTAATTTATATTTGATATAAATTAATTAGAAGAAGAAAATAATTATTTTGGGTTAAGAACTCAAAATTAAGACACAGGGGCATTTTGGTCATTTCACAGTGTGACACGTGGCACCATGAGATGGTGACACGTGGCACCATGAGATGGTGACACATGGGATTACACATAAGCTTGCCAAATTTTTTTTTAATCATGTAAGATGATTAAAATCAAGATTAAATATAGGTTTGACACTTGGCACAATGTGATTGGGTCACCTAAACCTAGAGCTAATCGAAAGGTGACATGTGGCTAGGGTTTAATGTGTTAACCTAGCTATTTAAGTGTGGTTATGAAAAGAAAAAATAACCAACAGCCTCTCCTCTCATTTGTCACGCCACTTTGAGCCTCTCCAGCTATTTCTCTTCATTTCTCATCAATTCAAAGAGATTAGCCATCAATCTCTTGAATTAAGAACACTAGAAATTGTTTCTAGTGTCCTGTTTATATCTCTAATCTCTTAAAAGGCAGAACTTGAATTTCTAATTAATAGAAAAAGCTTTAGAGGCTGTTCAAGGGCTGCCATAGGTGTTCTTGGTGTGCACAAGCTAGAGGACAACATTTGGTGTCCTCAAGACGAATCTCAAAGGCGCAGACACTGCAGTGCATCAAGAGGTTAGTGTAATCATTCTTGATTTAATCTAGGTTCTAAAATTAATCGATTAATTTTAAAATCTTAAATGGCAAATGCAGATCCAAAAACATATTAAAAGAGTTTTAATATGTTGTTTATCATTGAAATCAAATAGATAAAAATAAATCTTGCATGGTGCATGTGACCTTAGGTGAAAATTTTTGAATTCAATGGTATAATCTTGTGTTTTTTATGCTTCCGTTCCTTCATCTAACACAACAATTACGGATTCTGAAGATGAACTAGCAATTGATCTCATCAAACAATCAACTAATAGGCCTTTTTAGCAAATCATTCAATAGATCAAAGACAAATAAATCAGAAAATAATAAATATGCAAAAAAACATAAATTAAATTAAGAACTTGGTCTTACAAATCAAGCAAAAGAACTTGAATCCCTTGAACTGAATTAAAAACTTAGCCACTCATGTTCATGGCTTACAGAAAAATAAAATAAAGAAATCTAATAGAAAGAGAATGGAGAGGTTGCTGAATTGTGTTGGAGGCGTCTTAATTGGATTTTGAGTCGGCTGCTATCTCCTTTATTTATAATAAATGGTCTAGTGTTAGGTTTTTTCGAGTCTCACAAAAGCTGCAATCGAGCAAAATTAGGAAACTGATTGTCGACGGATACATGGCCTGTGTATCACTACACGGCCCAGGGCCGTGTAACTTACTGGAGCTGAGTGGGTCTATTTTGTATCGGCACAGAAAGTTACACGGGTCTCCAAGATTTACAAGGGTCAAATTACACCCATGTACTTTGTTTCTTTCTGTTCTCTGGATTCCTTATGGCAGAATGTTTCACGGGTCTGTGGTTGTGCTTACACGCCTTGTGTATTTTGTATCAACAGCGCTTCTCAATCCTTCGACCTTCCCAAGTTTCCTTCCACACTTCTATGCTCTGAGACTTCACCAAAACCCTAAAAAATACAGCAAGAGTCAAATTTCTCCATTTAACACAATTATTTCAATAACTCTCTAAACATATGCCTGATAGATAACTATACTTAACAAACTGAATTAAACATAAAAATACATTAAAAACACTAAATATGCTGAGAGTAAAATTAATAAATTATGTACTTATCAAATTTTCCTACACTTATTCCATGCTTGTCCTCAAGCATGACTTAAATTCTCAATCAACTCTATTTAGAAGTTCCTTAACTTAACTTCACCCTATCATAACATTCTTTAACAAAAGATTAAAAGTTTGAAAGAAGAGTCAAGTAAGGTAATAACAATCACAACAAATTCCATCAACACCATACCAATATATCAATAGTTTTCCAACAGAAAACAAAAGGCTTGAAATCAATTAAGCTCACACAATTAAAGTTCCATAAAATTTTAAGTCAATGCATACCAAAACACAAGGTTAATTTATCAAGGCATAATAATTATAGCTCTTTGCAAATCTTAGGGGAGATAGAAATTGTTTATATATATATATATATATATATATATATATATATATATATATATATATATATATATATATTTGAAAGTGGTACTTCTCTCTTGTCACAGTTATTTTTTTTTCTTTATTTTAACCGTCACCTTCAGAAAAGTACCTTGCTCATATCCTAGCTAGCTTTTGGCCTGAGAATCGACATGGGGTTCATGAAGACCCCTGGTTAGTTTGCTTAACTAAAATAGCGGAGCAATTTTCAAGTTCAATCTTTTATTTCCCCTAATTTATGCATCTACATATTATAAAGTATCCTGATAGATTAAACAAAGTTCTGAAATATGCATGACACTAGCTTAAAGCACACATAACTAATCATTTCACCATTAAATCAAGACTGAATAATTTATGCAGAAAAAATTACTCTATGATATGGACAAGAGGAAAAATCCATCATTAAAGTTACTATTATCTTACCTAAAATCTCAAAAATTCAATCTAAAATAGAAAAGAGCCATTTCAAGGACAAAACACTTCTCTCCAAGAGTTAATATAGAATTATGAATCAAGCTTATAAGAACAAATTTTTTTACTATTATTATTATTATTTTTTTAAGCAATAAATTTCCTCCCCATATTTAAAACTTACATTGTCCCCAATGTAAAGCCCAAATACAAAAGAAAAGGAAAAATGCTAGAAAATAAAATAAGATAAACGAAAGAAAACAAATCTGATTGTGGCTAAGAAGCCACCCATGGGTTGCCTCCCAAGAAGTGCCTTTGTTTAACGTCATTAGCTCGACATGGCAAAGCTCCTTAATCCACTGAATGCTCCTGAAATCCCTCATAAAATGGCTTAAGTTCATGACCGTTAACTTTAAACACTTTGTTAGTTCCTAAACTTTGAATTTCAACTGCATCATAAGGAAACACATTAGTAACAACAAAGGGTCAAATCCAACGAGAATGCAACTTACCAAGCATCGACTTCAATATGGAATTATACGATAAAACTTTTTGCCCAATCACAAACTGCTTCCTTATTTTGTCATGGAATGCCTTTGTCTTTTCTTTATAGATCCTAGAATTCTCATAAGCCTTAAGGCGAATTTCCTCTAATTCATGCAAATGTGATTTTCTTTCTAACTCATCCTCAAAAACATCCTACACAAATGTATCAACAACATCAATAGAAAAGACAGAAAAGACAGAATGATCACCAGCAGGATACTTCATGGAATTAAAGATATTAAATTTGACAGTCTCTCCATCAAACTCCATAGTTAAGGTACCCTCATCCACATCAATTTTTGTCTTGGCAGTTTTTAGGAAAGGTCTTCCAAACAAAATCAAAGCTGAATTTGATGAGAGAGCACTATCATCCTCCATATCCAGAATGTAAAAATCGACAGGAAAAATCAATCCTCCAACCTGTACCAATACATCCTCAACTACTCCCAATGGGTAAGCATTAGAATGATCAGTTAACTGAATAATGACATTTCTTTCAAAGGACCCAAATTTAAAGTTTGAAAAACTGAATTTGACATAACATTAATGGATGCTCCTAAATCTGTCATTGCATTTTCAAATTTAGAATCACCTATTCTGCAGGGAATAGAAAACGAACCTGGATCCTTACACTTAGGGGGTAATTTTCGCTAAATTAATGCCGACACATTTTTCTCCACACTGATCTTCTCATTATTCCTTAACTTGCATTTTGTAGTGCATAATTCCTTAAGGAATTTAGCATACCTGGGGATTTGTTTGATCGCATCAAGTAAAAGTATATTAACCTCTACATTCCTGAAAGTCTCCAAAATTTCTTTCTCTTGTTCTTCTTTCTTACTTTTAGCCAACCTGCATGGGAATGGAGGAAGAACAGAATTATTAACCTTATCCACGTTAGGTTCAGTATTTACCTCAATTTCCAAAACTTCAGACTCTTTTGGCTCTTTTGCTCCTTGCTTTTTCTTTTTCATTGGCTCATGTGGACTCTGGTTATCAACTTCTTTCCCACTCCACAACAGTATCGCACTCGCATTTTCTCTGGGGTTCATGACTTTTTGTAATGGAAGCTTTCCAGAACCTTGAGCTTCCAGCTTACTCACAGATGAGGCTAACTGACCAATCTGCATCTCTATGTTTTGAATGCTATTTCTGGTCTCCTGTTGAAACTGTTGGGTATTGTTAGCCAAAGCCTTAACAATTTCATCAAGTGACATACTTTGATTTGAGGGAGGCAGAGGTGGAGGTGGAGGTGGAGGTGGTTGATTCACTTGTGGTCTTTGTTGCTAGTATCAGTTTTCCACTAGTTGGTTCCCATAACTCTAATTGGGATGATCTGGCCATCCTGGATTATAAGTATTAGAAAAGAGATCATACCTGTGTTGTGGTTGTCCATAATTTTCTCCTGCATTAACATGTTGCATTGATTCATCCTCTTGTAACGCAGGACACATATCAGTAACATGACCTGAACTTGAACAAATTCCATATACCTTAACAGTTTGCATGTTCCCTGCAGCCAACTGCCTCACCAAAGAAGTTAAATCAGAAATTTGTTTTTCAAGGTTAGATGTACTTACCTCATTAACCTTCTTAGGTGCGTGATCTATTCTCATTCCAAACTGCTGAGAATTTTCTGCCATGTTAGCAATCAGCCTCCTTGCTTCATCTGATGTTTTGTCAACCAAAGCTCCTCCACTAGAATAAGTAATTTTATCACATAATCATTGAATTTATTGTCTAATAAATAGAAAGTCAAACAAAACATTAAAAATGTTAAATGTGTAATAATGCTATATTTAAAGACTTCAAGTATTAAAAAAAAATTTAAGTTTAAGAGTTTAAGTGTGCATAAAATTAATTTTAAATGAACTATTATTTTAAAATAATAATATATAATTATTATAATAAATAATAACTACAAATTGTTATGCTAAAAAATAAATTTTTAGCTTTATTGTTTAATTTATTTTCATAATTAATGGTAATATTAAATTTAATAAAATTATGATTCTCAAATTTAGAGGGAAATTTTTAATAATTAAAATATAAAAATTACAAATTTTTTTTTTATATAAAATTGCTTATCATATAATAAAAAATTTAAGGTTAGGTTCCTCTCACTAGTAATACAGATTCATCCCTACTATTAATTTAACACCATAATCAAATAATAAAAATATTTTCATATAATTTTTTTTATAAAATAATTTTTCATATATAAATTATTTAAAAAAAAAATAAACGGAGCTTCAATCTACTCTTTATATTGGCTTAAAAAATTTTCAAACTTCATAATTATATGGTTCAAAACAATTAACGTACGTAACTTTGACTATAAACCCTTTTCAATTCATTCTCCCACGTTATGTGGAAGAATGAAAATTGAGTCCAAAATAATTTTTTTAATAATATTAAAACATTATTATTTTTTCATTTTCCACCCATAATTTCAAATGATAATCGATTGTCTAGTTAAAAAATATTTAAAAATTCACGTAAGATAGGAGGAAATATGTCCATAATTCATAATAATTCCAAAATGCATATGCAATTATGATATAAATTCTTGGAGAATAAATAAAAAATCAATGATTTTTCTTTTCTAGAATATGCATGGCATTGAAGGAAATTTATATATATAGTATTAATTATTTTAATAATAAATTTTAAAGTTTAATGTAATAAATATTATAAAATAATATATGTTTTAAAAAAGTGAAGTATTCATCTTTGACTTATTGGACTTTCTACTAGAGATAGTTGTAAGATGACATAGAAGATAGAGTTAATCACGGAATGAAGAGGACTCATAATTCAAAAAATCTAATTTTTATTAATTATATATATGTTAATTTAATAATATTAAAATTATCTCAATATTATAATTATTATGTCTTAGATTTAAGTTAAAAAAATTATTTTGATATGATGATTAATTAAAAAATTATTATTTAATACTTAAATTTTACTTGTTTCCAAAAAAAAAATTCTATTTTAGAAGATAGGAATTAATTATGGAATGATGAGCAATCTTAATTAAAAATTTTTTATTTTTATTTTTATTAATTAGATAAATTTTAATTTAATAATATTTAAATTATTTTTATAATTATACATATCAATTCTAATTAAAATAATTTTTTTAATATTTTCATATGATGTGATACACAAGACAATCAATATTTTAACAATATAATTATTTTATTTTATATTTTAATGAATGTATATTATTAAAACTGAATATGGAATAAAATTAGACATAAAAGATATAAATGCGCACGTTATTATATAATACTTTTATTAAATTTTTTACTATCTCTCTATACTTTGAACTATTCAAATAACTTTTAATTCTTAATTTTATCTTAATTTAATAATGCAAATATTTTAAAATAAAATATAGTAATATATAATAAATTTTAAATATTTAATGACATGATTACTATAGTTAGATTTTTAAATTCACAATTAATTATAAATAAATATTGATTCTTAAACTTAAAAATCTTAATTATTCAATCAAAATATGCATACAAAAATTAGAAAAACTGAAAAAACTCCTAAGAATAAAATAATACAATAATTTATAAAATTTTAAATATTAAAAATTACAAGAAAGAAAAATAAGTAGTATATTTAACTTTCAGTATTTTATGATATAATTAAATATGATTAGATTTTTAAACTTGTAATTAATTATAAATAAATATTAATTTTTTAAACTTTAAAAAATCTTCATCCAATAAAAAAGTTTAAAAATTTCTAAAAAAGAAAATAATATATTTGTAACACCCCCGTTGCATAGCCTGGTATATTTCACTGTTCCGGTGACCGGTGTCGGTCCGGACAATTAATGGGATTAGGGCCACACTTAAGACAATTTGAGAAGCCATAAACACAAATAATTAGTAATGTTTAATTAGTTAACTATAAATAAGAAAAACGGAACATAAGAGGTTAAACGAGCCGAGAGTCACAGCGATGAGTGACCTCCTCGGGAACGACTGCGAAGTCGTTTTAAACTCAAATTTCGAACCGTAAAAAGTGACGCTGCGGTCCTTAGGACCCTTATGAACACAGTGGAAAAGAAAATAACGAAAAAGAACTGTTAAGTCGGTCAAATAATTAGGTCGTGGAACCTAAGAAATATTTGATTATTTGCAAACCGGATGAGCAGCGAGGGCAATTTGGTCAATTGACCAGAGTCGACTCGACTTAATGTCGAATAAAATCGGAGAAAAGAAAATTTTGGAATCGAGAATTAAATTAAAGAACTAATAGAAAAATAAATAAATAAAAAAAAAAGAAAGAAGATGGAAAAGTCAAAGTGATGACATCATGCATGATGTCATAAAGGCTTAATTGATTTATTTTATTAATTTGAGAATTTTGGTCTTCCTAAGACATAAAAGAAAAGAAAAGAAAAGAAAAAAAAAAAATAAAGTCATCTTCTTCATCAAAAACGTGATTCTCTCTCCCTCACCCTCTCCCTCATCCAAAACCTCCATTAAAGCTCATTTTGAGCTTGATCAAATCCCTAATTCCACCATAGAAAAATTAGCCACCATAGTTAAAGCTTATCTAGGCAACTTGAGAAGAGGATTGAGCAAGAAAGAAAGAAGGAAAATTTGTAGGAAAGGAGGAAGAAAATTGCTACACAAAGGTTAGTATGCTAAACTCTTCATTTATCCATTCAAATGCACATGTGATGGTTGAAAGTGAGCTTAGAACTTGATTAAATGAAACAAACATGGGAGAATGACCATTGCTGAAATTTGGCCTGGTTGGGAGGAGTATGGTTTGTATGAATATGATGCAATTGAATGAGTTTAGAAACTTTACATAGTTAAATGATTAACATTTAAACCATTAGAACTAGTTAAAGGCATGAAAATGATGAGTTAGGGTTTTCAATGCTAGGGTTTATGAACCAAAAATTAGAGAAATGCATAAATTGCATGTTTGACCTATTATGAAGTGAAATAATGGTCAATTATGATCAAATGGATTGTGTGGGAATGGTAGGAAATTAAACTAAATTCGTAGGTTAGCAGCATGACCAAACCCACTTTGAAGGACCAAAACTCAAATTTTACAAGTCCAATTGATATGCCACCAATTGGAGATGAAAATAGACATAAAAGAGCACAATTTTCATTGAGGAACCATGGCCAAAAACTGACCAAAACTTGGTGAAACAATTGACCAAAGTGGATTGATTGCAGGTTGCCACTGCACTAAACTGACCAAATGAACAGTAACTGTTCATTTGGTCATAACTCGAGTTAGACAGGTCCAATTGACCTGAAATTTGGCCAGGGGTTAGAGGGCATATAGATCTAAAACTTTCATGAAGAACACCAACCCAAATTAGGCCATTAACCCTTTCAAAATCATTGAGCAAAATTAAATTACTGTACTGAGATTCTGCAGAATTTTCATTGAGCAGCAATGTTTGGATGGCTATAACTCTCTCTAGAAAACTCGGATTTAGGCGATTCTTGAATCGATGGAAACCTAAGACATAGTACAAAATTTCATATGAAGAAAGTGAGACCAAATTATGAACTTAACTTGATCAAATTATTAACCAAAGTTGGACCAAAAATCTGCCAGCACCAAAATCTCAGTATGAACAGTACACGTAAACAGTAAACTTATTTTGGCCATAACTTGAGCTACAAAACTCCGATTGAGGTGATCCAAAAATGAGAATACACTTAAGACAATAAGGAACATTTTCTATGAAGGAAGTTTTGTCAAATTCCAACAGTAGACCGACTAATGAAACAGTGCAACTTCGGAGAACCAAAACCGAAAATTGGCAATTTTGCCAAAATGACCTAAGCTTTAAACAAATTACCAAAACCAACAAGTTTGGTGACCAAAATGTGGTATGTGGGTGAAGTTGGAGTTCCCATACCTATTAAGCCTTAGAAAGTCAATAATTTGACTTGAATAGTGCATGAATAGTAACCAAACACAAAATTTCGAGAACGTCGAATTTAACACGTTAGAGCTAGGTAAATGTGAAGTTAAGTTTATTTTGGATTTATTTTAAGTTTTAGTACTGAAACATTGAAAAATTTCGTGTTTCAGTGGAAAAGAATATCGGGACAGAACCCGAGGAGTCGAGTCAAGGCCAACAGGCGACTCGTTTGAGGTTTGTGCACAACATATACTTTTATAATCATCTTTTGCATATCGTTTTGAATAATATGAAATATCGGATTATGGCATTCTTATGATGTTTGATCTAAATTGTTGAAAGTTATTATGTATATTTGAAAAGACAATGTTTAGCAAATTGTTAAGATAAGTTTTGAAACCACAGTGTCATGACCACATATTTGAACACCTCACTAGCACGACTAGTGGGGGTAATTAGTTTTGAATTTTGATTCCTTCTCTGGAGAAGTGTTGAGGTGTGCCAGTAGAAGAGGATGTGAATGGATATCCATATATTTGAGCTAGCTAGCCTTGTGATATGATTTTTCTTTAGCTTCTGGCTATTGAGATTCATGTGATTTCTCTTTAGCCTCTGGCTATTGAGATTCTATTTGTTTCGAATGGCGTGATCTAACTGTGGGTTTTATGAAATGTGTTTTGATACTTTGAAATGAACTTGGTTTACATGTAAAATCTCACAATGCATGATTGTATTTAATTTTCATGTTTAGCCAAATTTTTGAATGAATGTGCTTTAAGCTTTGCATAAAGATTATTTTAGTATATTGTGCACCATCGAGTCCTAGTACTCGTGATAGCTTTATTCATCGCAGATACAGAGACTAGAGGAGCATCGAGTTTCTTGAAGTGTGTGAAGTCATCAGCTTGAAGCGTTCGGGTATAATTTATACCCTAACTGTAAATACTTCTTTTGATGTATATATTGCACATAAATGTATGGACATGTAAAAATGGGTCTTGAGCAGCTTGTACACAAATTTGCATGAAGTTTGTAATAAAATTTAGTTTATATTTCTTTTGATATAAATTTGTAAGGTTGTGTATAAATTATTTTATTTTTAATGAAATATGAATAATATTGATTGACAGTATTTTGAGAACTACTGAACTTGTGAATTTTGAGAAATTGACTGAGTTTGATTGTGAAACCGAAGTAGTGGTTGAGAAAAACTTTTAGAAGTGCTTTTTACAGGTATTCGAAGAACGGTTTTCTCAAAATATAGAGGAAACTCTGTCAAAATTTTTATAAAATTTGCGAAAAATTAAAATGGACCAAAAATATTAACTAGTTTTAATTTTAACTAAATGTTTTAAATGCCCATTAGAAAATGCTCACCACTTATCAAAAATAAGAAAATTGTTTTAAAATCCCTTGTAGGGTACTTAATGAGTTATCGGTAGGTAAGGTTCGGTAGTTCATTAGGTATTCTACGGGATCATGTTATGCCTTACAGAGGGGTAAGGTGTGACAATATTAAACAACGATAGAGTCAAATTTAAAATTTATTTTGGTTTTAGCTTTATTATATATATATAGAGAGAGAGAGTGAGAGAGGGATTATATATACATATAATTAAAAATAATTTTTAATTTGAATAATTAAAATGTTACCTTTTCATTAACATTTTAAATTAAATAATAAAAAATTCATAAAAAATTAAAATTCTGTAAAATAAATAAAATAGTTGTTTGCGTCAATACGATACCCATAAAATAATTGAATTGATTTAATTTAAAAGACTAATATGAATATAGTCATAATAAGGTTTGTACTAAATTGTTGGGAACCTAATTCTTCCAAAGAAATTGTAAGGGGAAGAATTTGAGGGTAAATGGAATGAGGGTAGTATAAAAGTATCGTTAAAGCAGCAAATACTCGGATGTCCAGACACCCAATTAATAAAAAATTATTAAATTAATTAATTAATTATATATATATATATATATATATATATATATATATATATATATATATATATTGTAACACCCCTGATTTTTTATATATTATTATTGGGCTTCGTGTAGGTATCCTCAATTCGCGGAAATTCGACAGTTGTCCGGATCTGTGAATTTCCGGCCAGACAGACCAGCTACCGGAAAAGTCTCCGAATTGGATCGAGGTTTTGGCTACCCCACCATTGTCAGGCATCCCGAGCGCGTTCTCGAAGTCGGAATCGGCAAAGGTAAACCCGAACCTTGCTTTTTCGTAATTTTCTAGTGCTTAAATAGGATTAAAAATCCATAAAATATTCGTGGTAGCTCAGAAAATTACGATTCTTTTTGCAATAGCTTAGTAATATTGCTAAGGACCGCGGGGCAAAGTTTTATAATTTTTAGAGCCTGTTTGGGCAGTTTTTGCAAAAATGGTCAATTATAAGGACTAAATTGAAATATTACATACTGTGATGGATGATTGATTTGATGGGCCCAGGAGGGGCTGTGTGATATGATTGAACTGTTGATATATGGATTGTGAATATAGAAGTGCGTTTTTAGCCCTTTTTCAGGTTGGGTAGGTCCTAGGTATAGGGGAGACTCACTGGATTTTCACACGACTTAGACGCGTGCTTGATATTTTTCTTTGTTTGTATTGAGTCAAATTTATTAAATAGATGTAATGTAATTGTCAGGTGAGCCGGGACAGCCTTCTTCCTCCGCCCAGCCGCCACAGTAATTTGTCGTCAAGTTTGTGAGTAAAATATTAATTTTAATTATAATTTCGATATTATTATATGTTCAGCATGCCCATGCATCACTTATATGCATATATTTATGTAGTTAAACTCTAGGCACGATTTATGTTGCATTCATAACTGTTAAAGTGCCATGAATGGTGTTGCGGTAATTTGGAGCAGTGTGCGTGCGTTGGCATGCGTGTGATGTTGTGTGTAATATGGATAGGACGGGTAGACACGCTTGAGTTCTTCGGGGACCCGGTCCTTGGGTAGACACGCTTGAGTTCTTCAGGGACCCCGATTTGGTATTTAAGTGGAAGTCCGAAATGAGTTCTTGGCACGCATTGGATTTAAGAGAGTCGTATAGGATCGGCTCCCATATACTATGAATGATGTTACAGGTGTGTTAGTGCTCCAAATGTCCTTTTTGCTGCTTTGAGGTGAATAGGGTGTTGATGTTTCCTTTCTCTCTCCAGGTTGCATTAGTTTCAGATAGTTATAGAGATTATAGTTAAGATTGATATTTTACTCTCTGAGTCGAACGCTCACTCCTGTTCAAAAAATTTTTACAGCCACGGGAGGATATTTGTTCAGGTTAACTGCTTTTCTACCTCGCAGTTGTTTATCAATATTGTGTAATTTTAATTACTCCTAGAATTTCCGCATGTGTTAGCGTGATTTATTTGAATTTGGTCCATAATATTTTTATCATGTTGGACTGTAAACTTAAATATGTTATGCATGTTGATGGATTGGATGAGGAGCCGAGCTCCCATTTATTTTATGTTGATGAGTATGTGGAGGGTGAGCCGAGCTCCCAATTGAGTATTTATTGTGTTTACAGTCGGGTGAGTCAAAAACTCCCGTTGGAAAGTCCATTTTATGGCCGGACTGTCCGCTTGTTTTCTTGAAATTGGGCCCAAATGGGCCTTAGAGTTAGGTTAATGAATAGTTAAGGCTTACTACGGGCCTCGGGGCTTTAGGTGGCCTGTGTCCTAGTCTTGGTCCGGCCCATAGGTTGGGTCGTGACAAATGTGGTATCGAGCTTAGGCTCCATTCATAGGAAAAATTATCTAAGTGTTGGGAAGAGTCTACTAGAGTCACATGCGAGTATAGGATTCTGCTTCGTCTTTCCTGTAATTCTTTGTTTCTAGATTCTACGTTATACCTCGGGAAATATAAGATTACCTCGATTAGTGTCTTGATTTTCGTGGAGTACAGAAATGTGAAATAGAGTTAGTAGACATGTGAGATCTATCATGAGGATACGTACTCCAAGAAATGTTATATTTTTGTCAAGATGGGTTTAAATGGTGTGCCCATTTCGTGTAAGACACGAGTACATAAAAGTGAGTCTTAAAAGTACAGTTGCCTAGATAAGGATGAGGATACCACTCTGGCAACATCGAGATGACCCAAATGTAATAAGTTTGTGATAATAGAAGATTCGGAGAGATAAGAAATTAGGAGACCTAGTCCGTCAGACGTATCGTAGTAACTATACAATGTTCTCGATGTCCGCTCTGTAAGTCGCAGACATGATCGACATGAGATTATTGTGTAGAGCTGCGTGCATCCCCGTGGTGCTCCATAATGAGGGTGTTTGAGATGGCTTCGCTTTGGTACAGATTATGCCGAACGAGTTCTATATTTGCAGAGGAGTTGGGAACTCCGGCTAGAGTCTAGAGTTAGAATATTGAAAGGTCACGGTTGGGTGATAACTAGAGTCATGACTCGATTACCAAAGATGAGCTAGAGTTACATCAAGAGTTGCCATCGGACTGCAGGTTTGGACTAGTTGCAAAGTAAAGGTGACACTTATAGAGTGAGAATAGTATACCTTGTGTGTATCAAGATGGAATAAAGTACAACTCTACTACCTAGAGAAGGTCGAAACTATGAATTGATGATTTATAGAGCTATGATATGATAAAAGAGTCATTAACTTGACATGGTTACGGCAAGGTGGTAGATGTAGTACCTTTGTTGCGGCAAGTTAGGATATAGTCCTATCTTTTCGTAATGGATCGAAGGTTATTACCGATAATGATGACTTATGGAATAGTGTCCCGATGGACCGTAGAGTGTGGTAGAGAGTAGTTGGCTCGGGTATCACGGAGAGGATACAAGTTCCATTATAGGAATCATATATAATCGGATCACGATGGATGTAAATCCTTTGAATTGGATGACGGGTTTGGGTGCGAAATCTTAAGTTTTGGAATTGAGTAAACATGGAAAATAATAATAATAATAATAATAATAATAATAATAATAATAATAATAATAATAATAATAATAAATAAAATTACTGAGAATCGGTTCTCGAGGTAGTAAGGGTATTATGTAAGCTAAAGGATAAGAATAGAGATCATACAATAAAAGTATGATTGTAATTTCTTTGAGTTCCTTTCTAATTTCAAATTATTCAAAACAATAGTATAATCTAATTATAATAGTGTTAAGAGTAATAAATTAGCGAAGATAAATCACGTAAGGCCAATGGATAAAGAAAGTGCAGAATGAAAGTTTGGGCAATTGATTGCAGATGCAATATAATCTAAATGCTAGTGGAAGTACTAGCTAGAGTGGTCAAAGGACCAAATCAGTAGCAGGACATATGATAACGCGATAGAGACTCGAAGATATAGTTAGCAAGTACAATTTATTATGTTAGGAAGAAGAATGGAACAAGGGATAGAATAGTCAAGTTCTATTTTGGGTAAGACAAAGGAAATAAATGAAAGGACAACCTGAAGAGCGCATAATAAACTGAATAAAGTTAATATATAGTGTAGGCTAAGTGTTATTCTTGGCTAAGAGTATGACAAGGATTTAAAACCCAAAATGGGACCATATTAGTAAGAAAAGTGATGGAGGTATGGAATACAATAATAATGAGTAAATGTTAGAAGGTGTGCGATGGTATTGCGGACTACCTAAATAGGTAGAGAAAGAGAAGTTAATAAGCGAAGTTGAATAAAAGTCACTAAGGGATCAAATAGGTATGATGAGAGGAAAAGAATGATAGATAATGACACATGGGTTTTAGGTTAGACTTTTGAGATAGTGAGAAGGTAGTTAGAGGTTCATTATGAATGTCAGCAAACATTTTTAGTGTGATCAACGAATGAATCACTTTGTAGTGAAGCAATAACGACAGGACAATAGTAGGGTAGAGCGAAAAGTGACAAGTCCGGATGGTTATAAATCACTAGAAAGTTCAAGGATCAAATTAATGACCCTAGATAAGGGTGGAATTAGTGTTGGAAGAATTTATTAGTGAGAGAAATCTTTCAGAATCAACAAAAGTTAAGGGCACAATAAAACGATGATAGATATGAATCATAGGTCGAGTATAAGTAAAGTTAATAAATTATAAAATATTATGTCAAGAAGGAAAATGGTACGCAGTAAAGGGTTCATGCGGATGATACCTTATAGGTAGAGCATAATTGTGCTAGGAGATGATGAAATTTGGAGAGAAAGACCAAGAAACTTAGGTGAAACGTTATAATATGACTATCGGGTGTAGTTGAATATAAGAGGATATTTTCTTTCTTTTCAAGTTTAGCTTGTGCTTTTGGTACTAGAAGGTTATATAAGGAACAGAACCGAGTCAAGGAGACCTAGTTATTGAGAGTTTAGTAGGCACAAATTCATACATAATTTCCGATATGAGAATGACAAGAAGTGCATACCTAGTATTAAGTATGAAAGGACGAATGAGTAATGATAGGAGTTAAATTGAGTTAGCTACTAAGGCTTGCAAATCGCTTTAAACTATGAACTGGAGGAAGTACTATTTATGGTTGAGATTCAATAGATGAAATTGTTGTGATGGGTAATTTGAGGTTGAAGTTTAGAAAGCTATGGGCGATATATGATTATATTAAGGAGAATGAACACGTGAAGTATCTTGTTTGGAATTAAGGCATGACACATATTTCCTACAAATAGTGTTAGTTCGGATGGAACTTATAGTTTATGGGGCTCATATTAATCAAGTATAAGCAATTTCCTACTACGGCTGATAGGGAATGATAATGTTCTGATAGTTAAGTTGGAAAAAAGGGGATACAAAAAAAAAAAAAAAAAAAATTCTATGGGTAATTATAAGTGTTACATAAGGTGAAGAATGTGGTAGGAGTAAATCATAGGGTTAGAATTCTTGAAGTAATGAAACTAGTATTCAAGATAAGACTAAGAAATAAAAAGAAAGTTAAAGTTGATGATGGGATAGACATCTTTGAAGGAAAAGGTGTAAGGATGAGATAAGACAAAAATTAAGGAATAAGTACAGCAGGTTGAAATGATACCAACAATACCAAAATAGGAAAAGGGAAGTGGATAAGATGCAAAGGACGGAAGAGAGCTCGATAGAGTCGATTATAATGATGAGGATAAGGAGTGTCTAACCACCGCCTGTGTTAACACTTCCTATGAGCGGTGAAGGATACACCGTCTTTGTGGCGCTTCGAGTTGGCCTAGGGTGTGTTTTGATGCGGAATGGAAAAGTAGTGGCTTATGCTTCAAGGCAGAAGAGGCATGAGCGTAACTATCCCACCCATGATTTGGAAATGGCGTCGTAGTCATTGCACTAAAAATCGGAGACACTACTGTATGGTGAAGTATGCGAGATATACACCGACCATAAGAGTTTGAAGTACATCTTCCAACAGAGGATTTAAACTTGAGACAGAGGAGATGGATGGAGCTTCGAAGACTATGATTGCCCCATCGGTACCACCCTAGGAAGGCCAATGTAGTAGCAGATGCTTTAAGCGAGAAAATCTTACAGCGATTTGGCGCACATTTCAAAGCAGAGAAGAGATCGTTGATTCAGAGATACATGAGTGGATGGATCAAGGTTTAATCCTAGATCTTTCGGATGAGGGTATTGTTGGCTCACTTTTCAATGAGGCCGACTTGAGGGACAGAGTTAGAGTTTCCCAAAGAGACCAACAATTGATGAAGATTATAGAAAGAGTACAAAGAAGGTGAAGGTGGTGAGTTCGGATTTGCCAATGATGGCGCCCTAGTGCAAGGTTCTAGGATATGTGTGCCCGATGTGGACAACCTCAGAATGAAATCATGCGAGAGGCACACTACACCTTTGTCTGATGTCCACCTGTGTTCCACCAAGATGTACCATGATGTGAAAGATAGCTATTGGTGGAATGGCATGAAGAGAGACATTGCGGACTTTGTGTCCAAGTGCTTGACTTGTCGAAGGTGAAGTTTGAACACGAGACCGTCGTGGAAGCTGCAAGAGCTCCCTATCCCGTAATGAAAGTGGGAAATGATCACTATGGATTTTGTGGATAGGTTGCCTCGTACCACGCGAGGATATGATTCGATGTGGGTAATTGTAGACCGCTTGACCAAATCACCACTTCTTACCAGAAGACTACATACTGCGGGCACAAGATGCCCGCTCTACATTCGAGAAATAGTCGATTGCATGGAGTTCCGGCCCATAATATCTCGGCAGAGGGCCCCAGTTCACTTCTCGGTTTTGGAGAAAGTTGCAGAGGCACTTGGCACCTGATTGAACTTTAGTACGGCTTTCCACACTCAGACCCAAGGACCGTCCGAAAGGACAAACCAAACACGGGAAGAGATGCTTCGCATGAGGGTCGTGGATTTTAGAGGTCAAGGGGATGAGCAGCTAGCTTTGGTGGAGTTTGCCTACAACAACGATTATCACTCCAAAGATAGGATGGCACCCTATGAGGCACTATATGGAAGAAAGTGTAGGTCTCCTCTGTGTTGGACAGAAATGGGGGAAGCAAGGGTGCATGATGTAGACCTAGTGCAGTACACTTCAGAGGTAGTTCCTTTAATCGGAACGATCAAAACGACTTTCGTGAGGCGTAAGAGTTATGCGGACCCAGACGGAGGGATGTGGAGTTTGCAAAGGCGACTATGTATTCTGAAGGTTTCTCCAATGAAGGAGTCATGAGATTTGGAAAGAAGGGCAAGTTGGCACCTCGGTATATTGGACCTTTGAGGTTCTTGATAGAGTTGGAGCAGTTGCCTACCGGTTGGAACCACCCAACCTCTCTCACGTTCATCCCGTGTTTCACATCTCCATGCTCAGGAAATACATTCCCGATCCTTCTCATGTACTGCAGCCGGATATGATAGAGCTAAAAGAGAACTTGACATTTGAGGAGCAGCCTGTAGCCATAGTGGACTACCAAGTGAGACAGCTGAGATCAAAACAGATCCCTATGGTTAAGGTTTTGTGGAGGAGTCAGTCAGTGGAAGAGTGCACCTGGGAGTTAGAACGGGACATGCGTAGCAAGTACCCGTATCTGTTCAATGTATAATCATGTGCTTTATTCGCTTGTGTAAAATTCGAGGACGAATTTTCTGTAAGGGGGAAGAATGTAACACCCACGATTTTTATATATTATTATTGGGCTTCGTAGGTATCCTCAATTCGTGGAAATTCGACGGTTGTCCTGATGTGAATTTCCGGCGCACAGAACCACTGGAAAAGTCTCCGAATTGGATCGAGGTTTTGCCTACCCCACCATTGTCAGGCATCCCGAGCGCGTTCTCAAGTCGAATCGGCAAAGGTAAACCCGAACCTTGCTTTTTCGTAATTTTCTAGTGCTTAAATAGGATTAAAAATCCATAAAATATTCGTGGTAGCTCAGAAAATTACGATTCTTTTTGCAATAGCTTAGTAATATTGCTAAGGACCGCGGGGCAAAGTTTTATAATTTTTAGAGCCTGTTTGGGCAGTTTTTGCAAAAATGGTCAATTATAAGGACTAAATTGAAATATTACATACTGTGATGGATGATTGATTTGATGGGCCCAGGAGGGGCTGTGTGATATGATTGAACTGTTGATATATGGATTGTGAATATAGAAGTGCGTTTTTAGCCCTTTTTCAGGTTGGGTAGGTCCTAGGTATAGGGGAGACTCTGCCGGATTTTCGGCACGACTTAGGACGTACTTGATATTTTTCTTTGTTTGTATTGAGTCAAATTTATTAAATAGATGTAATGTAATTGTCAGGTGAGCCGATGACCTTCTTCCTCCGCCGCCCACGGTAATTTGTCGTCAAGTTTGTGAGTATAATATTAATTTTAATTCTAATTTACATATTATTATATGTTCATTATTAAAATTCATCACTTATATGCATATATTTATGTAGTTAAACTCTAGGCACGATTTATGTTGCATTCATAACTGTTAAAGTGCCATGAATGGTGTTGCGGTAATTTGGAGCAGTGTGCGTGCGTTGGCGTGCGTGTGATGTGGTGTGGACTATGGATAGGACGGGTAGACACGGCTTGAGTTCTTCGCTGGGACCCGGTCCTTCGGGGTAGACACGGCTTGAGTTCTTCGCTGGGACCCCGATTTGGTATTTAAGTGGAAGTCCGAGCTGAGTTATTCACTGGCACCAAGTTGGATTTAAGAGAGTCAGATAGGATCGGCTCCCATATACTATGAATGATGTTACAGGGTGTGTGAGTGCTCCAAATTACCTTTTTGATGCTATGATGTGAATAGGGTGTTGATGTTGCATTTCACTCTACAGGTTGCATTAGTTTCAGATAGTTATAGAGATTATAGTTAAGATTGATATTTTACTCTCTGAGTCGAACGCTCACTCCTGTTCAAAAAATTTTTACAGGCCACAGGAGGATATTTGTTCTGGGTTAACCTGCTTTTCTACCTCGCAGGTTGTTTATCAATATTGTGTAATTTTAATTACTCCTAGAATTTCCGCAGGTGTTAGCAGTATTTATTTGAATTTGGTCTGTAATATTTTTATCATGTTGGACCTGTAAACTTAAATATGTTATGCATGTTGATGGATTGGATGAGGGAGCTGAGCTCCCATTTATTTTATGTTGATGAGTATGTGGAGGGTGAGCTGAGCTCCCCAATTGAGTATTTATTGTGTTTACAGTCGGGTGAGTCAAAACTCCTCGTTGGAAAGTCCATTTTATGTGGACTGTCAGCTTGTTTTCTTGAAATTGGGCCCAAATGGGCCTTAGAGTTAATGAATAGTTAAGGCTTACTACGGCCCTGGGGCTTTAGGTCGCTGTGTCCTAGTGCCGGTCCGGCCCATAGGTTGGGTCGTGACATATATATATATATATATATATATATATATATATATATATATATATATATATATATATATATTTATTTATTTATATTTAAATTTAAGCGTAAGTAAGATTTATTTGCCATTTTGGGTAATAAAGTCGATTGACTCAATGATGTAAGGTGTTCAAACTTTCCAAAAAGATGTCGGTCAAAAAAATATACTATAATCTTTGAAAAGTAAAATAAAATAATTATCTAAAATAAAATAAATGACGGCCACCCGACGCGGAATCTGGCTTTATATGCAAGCTTGCAAGGCACCTGATGTCCATAAGCAGAGCCATATTCGCAGCAAGTATGAGCCCCAGTAGAGAAATAGATCAAGAAGAGGAAGCATGTCTAGATGCCACAGTATTTTCTCTCTCATGTCTTTCCTTTGGTTCTTCGCACAGCTGTCGAGCTAAATCTCTTTGAGATTATAGCCAAAGCTGGCCATGGAGCCCATGTTTCTGCCTCTGAAATTGCCTCTCAGCTTCCCACAACAAATCCTGATGCCCCTTCTGTGCTTGATCGTATCCTGCGTCTCTTCGCCACTCATTCTCTCCTCTCTTACTCCTCACGGACCCTCGACGACGGCAGGATTGAAAAACTTTATGGCCTGACACCTGCCTCTAAATTCTTTATTGGCACTGTAGAAGAAGGCAACATCTCTCCCTTGTATACCTTTGCCAGCCACAGAGTCAATTTGGAGGTTTGGTATGGAAAATATAACCCTTTATTTGCTTTGATTTTTCTTTTCTTTATTTGACTATGACTATGACTGAAACTCGACACTTGACAGTAGGAGACTACCAGTTCATAGTCATGCAGGTAATTTCAACTATTGTGTTGATTTTGGTGTTATAGGTTACATATGAAGGACCTAATTCTTGAAGGTGGAAATCTGTTCAAGAAAGTTCATGGGATGTCTCTATTCGAGTACACGAATAAAGATCCAGAATTCAACACCATCTTCAACCAGGCAATGGCTGGTAGCTCTACGCTTATTATGAATGGAATTCTAGCGATTTACAAAGGATTCGAGGGACTCACTTCACTGGTTGATGTTGGTGGTGGCACTGGCAGGACTCTCAATATGATCATCTCCAAGTACCCTTCCATCAGAGGCATCAACTATGATCTCCCTCATGTGATCCAAACTGCACCACCTTATCCTGGTATAATGATCTAAAATTTATATGATCATAGATTTTTTTTTTCTTATATTACCTTGAATACTGATATTCAGTTGATTAATGAAAATTAACTTTCTTTTACGTGCAGGACTCCAGCATGTAGGAGGAAATATGCTCACAAGCATTCCAAAAGGAGAAGCAATAATGATAAAGGTGACTATAAGGCAAATACCATCATTATTAATGACTGCAGAAACACAAAGATTACACGAGCTAATTATATAAATCTATACAGGATACATTTCACAATTGGAGTGATGAAAATGTGGTCAAAATATTGAAGAACATTTATGAAGTGCTGCCAAATAATGGGAAACTTATAGTGATGAATGCAGTATTGCCAGAAGAACCAGAGACAAGCAAGGCTTCTCAAAATGTTTCAGCATTTGATAACATGATGTTAACGATACCCTCAGGGAAAGAAAGGACTACAAGAGAATTTGAGGCCTTGATTAGAGCAGCTGGGTTCATAAACTTCAAAGTTGCTTGTGTTGGTTATGGAATCTGGGCTGTCATGGAATCCTACAAGTAATTTTTAAGTTGCAAGAGTCGTAATGGTTATGGTAAATCTTATGTGAGATTTACTATAATAATAATAATAATAATAATAATAATAATAATAATAATAATAATAATAATAAATTTTATACTAATTTCACTATAATTAATAATAAAAACATATTATTATATATAATAATAATTACGTGCACTGTATAAAAGTCTCTCTTTGTTCTATTCTTGAGAGGCCCTCTTAGCTAATTAAATAAATCCCATTCCAAGAAAGATGGTTATCTTTCTTTTCCTCAATTAATAATTATTTCCCTTTGCACGTGCATGGAATTTCTTTTAAAATTTCAAGAAAAGGAAAAAAATTTCTATACTTTCTAGTTTTACCTGAAGTGTAATTCAAAAATAGAATAAATTGAAACGTCTTTATTAAAAAAAATTAAGAATAAATTTGGACTTAACGTGCTATTTTTTATTATAGAATAATATTTTAATAAAATATTTTAATAATTTTACTTAACTTAAAGGAATGTAGAAATTAATTTCACTCTTAAATAGTTGTATATCATAAAAGTCTTTAAATTTTTTATTTAAGGTTTTTAAATTTTTTATTTAAGTATCATTAAAATTTATGCCACATACTATTACAAGTTTATATGTTAATTTATGGTTAAATTTCAATTTTCGTCCGTCAACTTGTGTAGCACATATTCTCAACTTTAATTTACATAAAAACTATTAAATTTTAATTTAATAAATCAATGATTTTTAATACAAAATGAGTTCAATAATATTTTAAGATTGGATATATTATTTTGCTAATATAAAAAAAGATTAAAAACTATAATAACATTGATCTATACAGAAAAAAAATACTTAATTAGAGTTTAATATTATTAAAATAAAATAAAATAATATATATTGTTGGATTTTTTTCTTATATTAAAACAAAATCAAATAAATTAAGATAAAATAAAATTGAATCCTTTAAACATTAAAATAGAATTAAAAAGTCATATAAATAACATAATATTATTAATTTTTCTTTAAGAAAATAATAATATAATTTTTAATAAGATAAATTAAATAAATAATTACTTATCAATACTTACAAAAATATTAGAGGATTTTTTCAAATATGATTTTTATTTTAAAAAAATTGAAAATAAATGAAATTTTAAACTAAATTTAAAATTTTGAAAGAAAAAATATATAAAAATAATTTATTATTCATTATTTTTTTAAAAAAATCAAAGAAAAAAATTAAAAAGAAGTTTTAAAATTTTTGTGACATAAATCGATAATTGTGATGCACCAATTTTTCTTCACAGGTTGAGGTACTTTTTGGTTAGTAGTTTTATAGTTTTTATTTATTTATCTATTAGTTTAATTATTAGAACTTCGCTATAATACAAGTGTATATATGTATTGTGTTAATTAATAAAAATTAAATGATTTATATATACTAGGTATCAGGATTAAGTTGGGCTCCCTAATTATAAATTTTTGAAAGTTATTAAGTTTACCCAAATTAATTTATAATATTTTAATTTATTTTATTTTGCATGTTGAGTCTTAATTTTGGTGAGATTATGAGTTTGGAAGCAATAAGATTTACTATGAATTTCGTGGATTTTATCGATCTAAATTCTAATAACTATTCGCCCATAGAATTGGATAGTGACATCTATAATTATATAAAACTATTAAAAAATTTATTAGAATATATTTTTAATAAAGTAATATATTATATTCTTGATTTTTTCTTATATTAAAATAAATCGAAGAAATTTTGATAAAATAAATTTAAATCCTGTATATATTAATCTAAAATTGAATTAAGAAGTCAAATAAAAATAATATGATGGGTGTCGAATCCATCAGAAATTAAATTTACTGAAATTACCAATTATGAAATATTTTCTGCAATAAGTGGTAAGTTCAGGTTGAACCCTAGAGACTGAATTATTAAATTTTGTGCACTTGTGTAATAGAAAACGAAAGCAACAAAGATTGGGTGGGGGGGGGGGGGGAGGGGGAAGGGTTTGTAACACAAAATCAGAAGAAATCAAAAATTCAAGAACTAAATATGAAAATATCAATTTAAACAAACTTCAGTTTAAGATAATTCACATTCCAATACATTGATTTGATCATAGACAAAAGAAATATAATTATCTCTTATTGAATACTTAACGTAGATTTACCAAATAGCGAGGTAAATCTCTGACTTCCCTATACTCATCAATTCGAGCCCAGCACCCTTATTGACTTTAATTATTAACTGAGTTGGTATTAAGCAATCCTCATCAAATTAATAACTGCTTCAAGAAAAGGAAGTAGTTAAGCTGAACAACAATTTATGAAACATAAATCATTTAATCCACCCTATTGTTTCTTTAGGTTATTATTGAAAACTGGGATCATAATCAATAAAACCTAATTGCTACTCATATTCAATCTAATGTTAGTAGTATGCCCTAGAGCATATCATTTAGTATGTATCTTGTACATAATTTTATTAATAAAAGGCATTTCCACTTTTCCGTTTACAAAATATATTTATGTGTAATAGAAAAGGTCCATTGATATTTTGTTAGAAATATTATTCTTAAGTTGTTAAGAATATGAGTGACAATATTTCTAGCACAAAGTATCATAAATAGGTTCACAATCGATGATACTTCATAATAAGGACATGACTTATCCAGAAAGATTGTATTCATGTTTGTTCCCAAGTTATTTATATGAGATATAAATAAGATGGAATGGTGAGTCTCGTGCCATATAACAAACATGATAGGCACTTATAAATGATAAGTAGGCCGAACCAGTGATACTTATGACAAGCACATGGAGTTTACTCTTGTCAATGTTTTGTCATAAATCATATCAGTGCATATAATCTTTAGACCTGAGATAGCACAGTTATCTTGTATATAGGTAGTTTGAGTTTGATCTGCTTTCATACTTGTACTATGTATGGGTATATGGGCATGTGTTGGCTCCTGCTAGTTATATATGGAGGTAGGTGTTGATCAAGATGGAATCTGTTCCTCTAAGTAAATAGAGATAAAATCCTATATTCATTTAATTGTTCTTGATGTTTCAAGTTCTGGCCAGACAGATAGATTTATTCGTAAAAGAGTTTCGATGAGAAAATCTTTTAATCAAGAACTGGAATTAAAAGAGAACATAATATTCATAGCAAATGGAGTTTGACATAAACCATGACTCACTTGAGTTGGGATTTTGTACAGAGATTCTAGTGCATGGTAACATATGATTATAGGTTCATTTAAGGTAAATCTTATTACTAATTGGGTGGCCATGGCATGCTATGCTAGGTGTTAACCATGGTCTATGAGGTTCATAAAATGATTTAGAGAAATCATTTATGGTAAGAAAGAGTTCTGATGATATTAAGAGTTGATATCATGTCTCATTGCCAATTAGTGATGAGCCTAGTAAGTCACACACATACACAAGTTATCACCTATTTAAATATGATTTAATTAATTAATTAAAGAGTTTAATTGATTAATTAAATAGGTTTGGTTTGCAATTAAATTGCAAAGTCCCTAGCATGACTTGAAACCAAATCTAGATTATTGGATGTGTAGTATAAATTAAATTTATATTTAAAGTGTTTAAATATGAATTTAATTGATGAGAAATTAATTAATAGAGATTAATTAATTAATTTATATTTGATATAAATTAATTAGAAGAAGAAAATAATTATTTTGGGTTAAGAACTCAAAATTAAGACACAGGGGCATTTTGGTCATTTCACAGTGTGACACGTGGCACCATGAGATGGTGACACATGGGATTACACATAAGCTTGCCAAATGTTTTTTTAATCATGTAAGATGATTAAAATCAAGATTAAATATAGGTTTGACACTTGGCACAATGTGATTGGGTCACTTAAACCTAGAGCTAATCGAAAGGTGACATGTGGCTAGGGTTTAATGTGTTAACCTAGCTATTTATGTAACACCCTAGGCAAATCCCACATCGGCAAAACACGGGAGAGATGCTGGGTTTATAAGTTGATGGTTCATAACCCCTATTGACGCGTTTTAAAACCGTGAGGGCTTCGGCCCAGAGCGGAGTAGCAACTCCGTACATTCTCGCTCCTGATCGGTGTCGGTCGGACATACTAACGTCCAAAAATATTTAAGCTAAAGTCAGGAACCATAATTAACTCAAAAATTAATAAGAAAAATTTAGTAAAAATTTTTCGAAATAAAATACAACCAAGTAAAACGAGCCGGTGCCCAAGTAATGGGTAACCGGAGGGAAGTTGCGGTTCTCGCAACGAGGAGCCCTAGACCCGGGGGAAAAATTATAAAATAATTTTTGGGACTCCAGAGAAGGGTCATTGAGGTTCCTATGGCATTATAATGCCAAGAAAATACCTAGAAAAATTTTTCAATCGGTACAGACAATTTTGACCCGTTAAGCCAAACGGAGGGCATTTTGGTCATTTCGCCTTCAGAGGTGATTTTTGGCCGATTTGTCCAGTTGAGTAAATAATTAATATGACATAAAATATGAATAAATATTACTAAAAATTAATGTGAAAATGAGTAGAGAAAAGAAGAAAAGAAAATGAAAGAAAAACCTAAATATGACATCACATGATGTCATTTGGAGGGCTTCCACCAATCACAACCTAATAAGCCAAATTAAAAAGAGAAAAATGACAAATGAAGACACAAAATTTCAGCTCAATTGGTAAGAGGCAAAGCAAATCCGTGAGGTGATATGGGTTCGAATCCTAGCTCTGCAGGGCGAAGGGATTAAACTCCACCAAAGCGGACAGTACCGATTTGAGTTGCATCGCCGCCTCTGAGGGGCACGCCAAGAGGGCCACCCATAGAGGGGCTTGAGCTGGGGCCCACTAAGCCGGGGTGTGACAATTTAAGTGTGGTTATGTAAAGAAAAAATAACCAGCAGCCTCTCCTCTCATTTGTCATGCCACTTTGAGCCTCTCCAGCTATTTCTCTTCATTTCTCATCAATTCAAAGAGATTAGCCATCAATCTCTTGAATTAAGAACACTAGAAATTGTTTCTAGTGTCCTGTTTACATCTCTAATATCTTAAAAGGCAGAACTTGAATTTCTAATTAATAGAAAAAGCTTTAGAGGCTATTCAAGGGCTGCCATAGGTGTTCTTGGTGTGGACAAGCTAGAGGGACAACATTTGGTGTCCTGAAGACGAATCTCAAAGCGCAGACACGCAAAGGCATCAAGAGGTTAGTGTAATCATTCTTGATTTAATCTAGGGTTCTAAAATTAATCTGATTAATTTTAAAATCTTAAATGGCAAATGCAGATCCAAAAACATATTAAAAGAGTTTTAATATGTTGTTTATCATTGAAATCAAATAGATAAAAATAAATCTTGCATGGTGCATGTGACCCTAGGTGAAAATTTTTGAATTCAATAGTATAATCTTGTGTTTTTTATGCTTCCGTTCCTTCAATTGGTATCAGAGCCACTATATTTGCTATTTAGATTGTTGATTATATGATTTAATTGTGTGATTTGATCATGAGATGATTGATTCATTGCTGGTTGGATCAAGAGGTGTGGCGGCACACATGGTGAAGCCACCATTGGTGGCAGCAACAATGGTTCCATGGATGGTTCAAGGTTTGGCTTTTAATTCTGCAATTGTTGTATGATCTAAGGCCTATTCTTTGACTAATTAAAGTGTTTAATTAGTTGTTTTAATCACACAATTAAATTATGATTCAAATCAGAATTTTAAAAATTGTTTGAATGTGATTCAAATCTGAATTTTAAAAGTTGTTTGAATGTGATTCAAATCTGAATTTTTAAAGTTGTTTGAATCATATTTAAATCTAATTTTTTAAAATTGATTCAATAAAATTCAGATCTGATTTTTTAAAAAATATTTGAATGTGATTCAAATCTGATTTTTTAAAAAATGTTTGAATGTGATTTAAATCTGAATTTTTGAAGTTGTTTGAATGTGATTCAAATCTGAATTTTTAAATTTGTTTGAATGAGATTCAAATCTGAATTTTTAAATTTATTTGAATCATATTCAAATCTGGATTTTTAAGTTGAATATGAGATATTCAATTTAATTTAAGTATGTATGTTTTATTTAATTGTTAAATAGTGATATGCATGATGGATGATCATGGACTATAAAAGACAAATGTGATTGGATTTATTTCTTTTATGTTTCTTTGGGATTGTAAATTAATTAATTTATTTTAATTTATTTTGGGCATGTATTATTAAGTTTGTAATATTTTGGGTTGTAATTTTATTTATTTAAGTTCTTGTAAATTCGCCTTGGTATGCCAAGGATTACTATGTAATATTGGATTGCAAGAAGTTCAAGGAGGTCAAGAGCATTGGTGGGACCTGGGAGGAATTCAATATCAAGTGTTGATTATGTACTCGTTCAGCAACTCTTGTAAAATGAATGAATGAAATGCACCTAGGAATGCCCGATTCAATTCTTGGTGGCTCAATTGAATCCCTTAGAAAGTCCATGATCATACCATATTTATCGCTTATCCATGAATGCATGAGATGTATGGGAATGTATGCAATTATATGATATATGCATGCTAAATGGATAATGTGCAAAGTGAGATCTTAATAGTAATTAGGATGGCTATAAAATCTTCCAAACAAATGATTAAGTTGGAAATGTTATAATTAAAGTAATTATAACATAAGCCCTCCATTGGGGCAATTATTTTAAGAAATTTTAAATAGTTGCATGAGATGCAATTAATTTAAGATATTTTCTTAAGAATAATTGTTAAGCATGAGATGTTGTAAATATGTAAATGGTTTGGTGGCCAATATTGGATGTACCTGAGGACATTAAAATTATTTGCATAATCGACTCAATGGGATCAACTTAACTAATGCAAGATAAGTCAATAATGGATGTACACAGATTTTGAGCATTAGGGGCTAGGTAAAGGATTGAACCTCACATGAGATGTGATGGGCAAGGAGTTGCTCACTTATAGTTTATTGTAATTCCAATAATGGATGTACCGAGGATGATCAATAGAATTATAAGAATTCAATCACCCACTAGAAATCCAACCAACTAGGATTTCCGTTTTCTACTTTGGAAGTGTAGTATTCGCTAAGTTAGTGGGAGGACCAATTTGATTAAAAGACCATAATCATTTTGGTTAATTGCATTATACATTTACTAATTAATCTTGTTATTTTCTGCAGCTAATTTTCCGATAAAAATGAGCACAAAACAACCACCACCATCCAATATCCTTACAAGCATACTTGATCACAACAGTTGACAGACCTAATCATGCGATTGGCTAAGAAATTTGAAACTTGTCTGAACCTTGAACATATAGGATATGTTCTAGATTCAAATGTTCTGGTCCCTTACCTCCAGAGGCCACTCAAGAGGAACATGAAACTTTGGACAAGTGGAAGGAGCATGATATGAGAGCTAAGTGTTACGTGCTTGCTTCCATGAGTAATGAGTTACATAAGCAACATGAGAACATGTAGAGTGCAGTGAGATCCTCCTTCACCTACAAGAGTTGTATGGTGAGCACAGCAGGAATGCTAGGTATGAGATATCTAGACAGCTATTCCGCATGAGGATGTCCGAGGGACGAATGTTGGGGATCATGTCCACAAGATGATTCGATCGATTGAGCAGCTTGGAACATCTTGACTTCAACATGGATTTCCAACTACAAACGGATTTGATTCTTCATCCCTTCCCGAGTCTTTTGGGAATTTTGTGACAAATTTCCATATGACTTAACAGAATGCACCTTAGCCGGTTTACTCAACATGCGGTTATTGCCCAAAAGAATATGCCGTGCAATAAAGGAAAAGAGGTAGCTTTGTTGCATCTTCTTCCACTGGAAAGTCCAACAAGAAGAAGGGCAATAAGAAAAAGAAACCTCGATTCTGGTCCTTCTAAGAAAATAGCTAAACAGAAAAGGAAGACTAAAGTCGATGAAGGCAAAGGAAAGTGTTTCCACCGCCAACAGAAAGTGTTTCCATTGCCAATAGGAAAGTGTTTCCATTGCCGAGGGAAAGTGTTTCCACCGCCGAGTATAGCAATCTAAAAGAATACAATGCCATGGTGAAAACCAACTCAAGTTCAAAATATATTTGGCACTTAAGGTTATGTCATGTTGCAGAAGATAGGATTGCAAAATTGGAGAAAATGGGGATTCTATCCTCATTGGGCTCGAGCCTACTCCAACTTGTGAATCTTGCCTTCAAGGCAAATGACTAGATCACCCTTTGTTGGACAAGGGCTAAGAGTCAAAATATTTTGGAATTAATACATAGTGATGTATGTGGTCCGTTTAAAGAAATGGCTAGAGGGGGTTTTCATTATTTTATTACCTTTACTGATGATAAATCAAGGTTTGGGTATTTGTATTTGATGAAATACAAACATGAATCCTTTGAAAAGTTTAAGGAATTTAAATCAAGTAGAAAATCAAACAGAAAAAGTATTAAAGCTCTTCGATCGATCGTGGAGGTGAATATTTGATCTTGAATTTGATGAATACTTGAGAGAGCATGGCATTGTTTCTCACCGACTCTCCAGAACGCCACAACCGAATGGTGTATCCGAAGGAGAAATCGTACTTATTGGATATGGTACGTAGTATGATGAGCTATACTGATATGCCAATCTTCTTTTGGGGATTTGCATTAGAATCAGCTTTGTATATTTTGAATAGGATTCCATCAAAATTAGTTTCTTCCACACCTTATGAGATATGGAATGGAAGAAAACCAAGTCTAAAGCATGTTAAGATTTGGGGTTGTCCAGCTTATATCAAAAAGCTGAACACTGATAAATTGGAGACCAGATCAGAAAAAGGTCGATTTGTTGGATATCCAAAAGATAGTTTTGGATATTATTTTTATTTGCCTACTTCACAAAAGGTTGTGATAAGTAGAGATGCCATATTTCTTGAACAAATGCTTTGTTCAAGAAGGAGGCAAAGGAAGGCAAATAGAATTAGAATTGGAGAATTCTCGACCAACCAATGTGATCGATGGATATAGATCCATCTAGTCAACCTATACCCATTGATGAAACATCTACTATTCCTCGTAGAACAACCAGGTATCTCACCCACGGTGAGATATGGTTTTCTTTATGAAGAAGAACAAGAGTTGTCTACTCATGAAGAAGTAGATCATGGAGATGATCCACTTACCTATGAAGAAGCTATATCGATATAGACTCTTCAAAATGGATTGATGCTATGAAATCCGAGATTGATTCCATGTATAAGAATCAAGTTTGGGATCTTGTTGACCCACCAAGGTATTGTACCTATAGGGAACAAATGGGTTTTCAAGAAGAAAATTGGTTACGATGGAAAGGTAGAGACCTAAAAGCAAGGCTAGTAGCGAAGGGTTTCGCCAAAGGCAAGGAATAGACTATGAGGAGACTTTCTGCTTTGTTGCCATGCTTAAATCAATTAGGATTTTATTAGCAATAGCTGCATACTATGATTATGAGATTTGGCGGATGGATGTCAAAAGCCTTTTCTCAATGGATACATTGAAGAAAACATTTTCATGGAACAACCTAGGGATTTGAATCCCAAGATGGTTCCAAGGTATGCAAGCTAAAGCGATCCATTTATGGGTTGAAACAAGCTTCGAGGAGTTGGAACATCCGCTTTGATGAAGCCATTAAATCCTTTGGTTTTATCAAAAATGAGGATGAGCCATGTGTATATAAGAAGGTTAGTGACAAAGCTATCACTTTCCTTGTCTTATATGTGGATGACATCGTTGATAGGTAATGACACGTATGTTGACAACTATAAAGGTATGGTTGTCAAATACATTCTCCATGAAAGACTTAGGGAGGCAACCTATATTCTTGAGATTCGCATCTATAGAGATAGAGCGAAAGAATAATAGGTTTATCCCAAAGTCTATACTTGGAAAAGGTGTTAAAGAGGTATAAAATGCTTGATTCCAATAGAGTATTGTTCAAATTGACACAAGGTATCCATCTTAATAAAGAGATGTCTCCAAAGACACCAAGAAAGAGATAAGATGGCCAGATTCCATATGCTTCGCTATTGGAAGTTTAATGTATGCAATGTTGTGTACTAGGCCTGATATCGCATATGTCGTTAGTTTGACTAGCGGTATCAATCCAATCCGTGTTTAGAACATCGATAGTAGTCAAGAATATCCTTAAGTACTTGAGAAGAACTACTGATTTATTCTTGATTTATGGAGGTGGAGACTTGCAATTAGATGGTTATACTGATTCTGACTTCCAATCAGATATCGATAATAGAAAGTCTACCTGCGGATATGTGTTCATTTGTAATGGAGGTGCGATCGGTTGGAAGAGTTCCAAACAGAGCACGATCGCAGATTCCACTCATCGAGGTCGAGTATATTGTCGCATCGATGTCGCAAAAGAAGTCGCTTTGGATAAAGAAGTTCGTGATGTAACTTACAAAGAGTTCCTTCCATTGAGTCGCCAGCCCACTACCGTGACAATAATGGAGCGATCATACTGCTAAGGAACCAAGGTCTCACCAAAAATCCAAACACATAGAAAGGCGCTACCACATTATCGGAGAAATAGTTGGGCGATGTAGCCATGCAGAAAATAGCATCACCGAAAATCCAGTGATCCATTCACTAAGCCTATGTCACAGACTCGATTAGACCGACATCTTGAGAAGATAGGTCTAAGATATTGTAATGAATGGCTCTAGTGCTAGTGGGAGATTGTTAGTAGTATGCCCTAGAGCATATCATTTAGTATGTATCTTGTACATAATTTTATTAATAAAAGGCATTTCCACTTTTCCGTTTACATAATATATTTATGTGTAATAGAAAAGGTCCATTGATATTTTGTTAGAAATATTATTCTTAAGTTGTTAAGAATATGAGTGACAATATTTCTAGCACAAAGTATCATAAATAGGTTCACAATCGAGGATACTCCATAATAAGGACATGACTTATCCGTAAAGATTGTATTCATGTTTGTTCCCAAGTTATTTATATGAGATATAAATAAGATGGAATGGTGAGTCTCGTGCCATATAACAAACATGATAGGCACTTATAAATGATAAGTAGGTCAACCGGTGACACTTATGACAAGCACATGGAGTTTACTCTTGTCAATGTTTTGTCATAAATCATATCAGCATATAATCTTTAGACTGAGATAGCACAGTTATCTTGTATATAGGTAGTTTGAGTTTGATATCGCTTTCATACTTGTACTATGTATGGGTATATGGGCATGTGTTGGCTCTGCTAGTTATATATGGAGGTAGGTGTTGATCAAGATGGAATCTGTTCCTCTAAGTAAATAGAGATAAAATCCTATGTTCATTTAATTGTTCTTGATGTTTCAAGTTCTGCCTGCCAGACAGATAGATTTATTCGTAAAAGAGTTTCGATGAGAAAAATCTTTTAATCAAGAACTGGAATTAAAAGAGAACATAATATTCATAGCAAATGGAGTTTGACATAAACCATGACTCCAACTTGAGTTGGGATTTTGTAATGAGAGATTCTAGTGCATGGTAACATATGATTATAGGTTCATTTAAGGTAAATCTTATTACTAATTGGGTGGCCATGGCATGCTATGCTAGGTGTTAACCATGGTCTATGAGGTTCATAAAATGATTTAGAGAAATCATTTATGGTAAGAAAGAGTTCTGATGATATTAAGAGTTGATATCATGACTCATTGCCAATTAGTGATGAGCCTAGTAAGTCACACACATACACAAGTTATCACATATTTAAATATGATTTAATTAATTAATTAAAGAGTTTAATTGATTAATTAAATAGGTTTGGTTTGCAATTAAATTGCAAAGTCCCTAGCATGACTTGAAACCAAATCTAGATTATTGGATGTGTAGTATAAATTAAATTTATATTTAAAGTGTTTAAATATGAATTTAATTGATGAGAAATTAATTAATAGAGATTAATTAATTAATTTATATTTGATATAAATTAATTAGAAGAAGAAAATAATTATTTTGGGTTAAGAACTCAAAATTAAGACACAGGGGCATTTTGGTCATTTCACAGTGTGACACGTGGCACCATGAGATGGTGACACATGGGATTACACATAAGCTTGCCAAATGTTTTTTTAATCATGTAAGATGATTAAAATCAAGATTAAATATAGGTTTGACACTTGGCACAATGTGATTGGGTCACCTAAACCTAGAGCTAATCGAAAGGTGACATGTGGCTAGGGTTTAATGTGTTAACCTAGCTATTTAAGTGTGGTTATGAAAAGAAAAAATAACCAGCAGCCTCTCCTCTCATTTGTCACGCCACTTTGAGCCTCTCCAGCTATTTCTCTTCATTTCTCATCAATTCAAAGAGATTAGCCATCAATCTCTTGAATTAAGAACACTAGAAATTGTTTCTAGTGTCCTGTTTACATCTCTAATCTCTTAAAAGGCAGAACTTGAATTTCTAATTAATAGAAAAAGCTTTAGAGGCTGTTCAAGGGCTGTCATAGGTGTTCTTGGTGTGGACAAGCTAGAGGGACAACATTTGGTGTCCTGAAGACGAATCTCAAAGGCGCAGACACGCTGCAGTGCATCAAGAGGTTAGTGTAATCATTCTTGATTTAATCTAGGGTTCTAAAATTAATCTGATTAATTTTAAAATCTTAAATGGCAAATGCAGATCCAAAAACATATTAAAAGAGTTTTAATATGTTGTTTATCATTGAAATCAAATAGATAAAAATAAATCTTGCATGGTGCATGTGACCCTAGGTGAAAATTTTTGAATTCAATGGTATAATCTTGTGTTTTTTATGCTTCCGTTCCTTCATCTAACACAACAATTACGGATTCTGAAGATGAACTAGCAATTGATCTCATCAAACAATCAACTAATAGGCCTTTTTAGCAAATCATTCAATAGATCAAAGACAAATAAATCAGAAAATAATAAATATGCAAAAAAACATAAATTAAATTAAGAACTTGGTCTTACAAATCAAGCAAAAGAACTTGAATCCCTTGAACTGAATTAAAAACTTAGCCACTCATGTTCATGGCTTACAGAAAAATAAAATAAAGAAATCTAAAAGAAAGAGAATGGAGAGGTTGCTGAATTGTGTTGGAGGCGTCTGAATTGGATTTTGAGTCGGCTGCTATCTCCTCTATTTATAATAAATGGTCTAGGGTTAGGTTTTTTTCGAGTCTCTGTCAAAAACTGCAACTGGAGCAAAATTAGGAAACTGATTGTCGACGGATACATGGCCTGTGTATCACTACACGGCCCAGGGCCGTGTAACTTACTGGAGCTGAGTGGGTCTATTTTGTATCGGCACAGAAAGTTACACGGGTCTCCAGGATTTACAAGGGTCAAATTACACAGCCCATGTACTTTGTTTCTTTCTCGGTTCTCTGGATTCCTTATGGCAGAATGTTACACGGGTCTGTGGTTGTGCTTACACGCCTTGTGTATTTTGTATCAACAGCGCTTCTCAATCCTTCGACCTTCCCAAGTTTCCTTCCACACTTCTATGCTCTGAGACTTCACCAAAACCCTAAAAAATACAGCAAGAGTCAAATTTCTCCATTTAACACAATTATTTCAATAACTCTCTAAACATATGCCTGATAGATAACTATACTTAACAAACTGAATTAAACATAAAAATACATTAAAAACACTAAATATGCTGAGAGTAAAATTAATAAATTATGTACTTATCAAATTTTCCTACACTTATTCCATGCTTGTCCTCAAGCATGACTTAAATTCTCAATCAACTCTATTTAGAAGTTCCTTAACTTAACTTCACCCTATCATAACATTCTTTAACAAAAGATTAAAAGTTTGAAAGAAGAGTCAAGTAAGGTAATAACAATCACAACAAATTCCATCAACACCATACCAATATATCAATAGTTTTCCAACGTAAAACAAAAGGCTTGAAATCAATTAAGCTCACACAATTAAAGTTCCATAAAATTTTAAGTCAATGCATACCAAAACACAAGGTTAATTTATCAAGGCATAATAATTATAGCTCTTTGCAAATCTTAGGGGAGATAGAAATTGTTTATATATATATATATATATATATATATATATATATATATATATATATATATATATATTTGAAAGTGGTACTTCTCTCTTGTCACGATTATTTTTTTCTTTATTTTAACCGTCACCTTGAGAAAAGTACCTTGCTCATATCCTAGCTAGCTTTTGGCCCGAGAATCGACATGGGGTTCATGAAGACTCTGTTAGTTTGCTTAACTAAAATAGCGAGCAATTTTCAAGTTCAATCTTTTATTTCCCCTAATTTATGCATCTACATATTATAAAGTATCCTGATAGATTAAACAAAGTTCTGAAATATGCATGACACTAGCTTAAAGCACACATAACTAATCATTTCACCATTAAATCAAGACTGAATAATTTATGCAGAAAAAATTACTCTATGATATGGACAAGAGGAAAAATCCATCATTAAAGTTACTATTATCTTACCTAAAATCTCAAAAATTCAATCTAAAATAGAAAAGAGCCATTTCAAGGACAAAACACTTCTCTCCAAGAGTTAATATAGAATTATGAATCAAGCTTATAAGAACAAATTTTTTTACTATTATTATTATTATTTTTTTAAGCAATAAATTTCCCCTCCCCCATATTTAAAACTTACATTGTCCCCAATGTAAAGCCCAAATACAAAAGAAAAGGAAAAAATGCTAGAAAATAAAATAAGATAAACGAAAGAAAACAAATCTGATTGTGGCTAAGAAGCCACCCATGGGTTGCCTCCCAAGAAGTGCCTTTGTTTAACGTCATTAGCTCGACATGGCAAAGCTCCTTAATCCACTGAATGCTCCTGAAATCCCTCATAAAATGGCTTAAGTTCATGACCGTTAACTTTAAACACTTTGTTAGTTCCTAAACTTTGAATTTCAACTGCACCATAAGGAAACACATTAGTAACAACAAAGGGTCAAATCCAACGAGAATGCAACTTACCAAGCATCAGCTTCAATATGGAATTATACGATAAAACTTTTTGCCCAATCACAAACTGCTTCCTTATTTTGTCATGGAATGCCTTTGTCTTTTCTTTATAGATCCTAGAATTCTCATAAGCCTTAAGGCGAATTTCCTCTAATTCATGCAAATGTGATTTTCTTTCTAACTCATCCTCAAAAACATCCTACACAAATGTATCAACAACATCAATAGAAAAGACAGAAAAGACAGAATGATCACCAGCAGGATACTTCATGGAATTAAAGATATTAAATTTGACAGTCTCTCCATCAAACTCCATAGTTAAGGTACCCTCATCCACATCAATTTTTGTCTTGGCAGTTTTTAGGAAAGGTCTTCCAAACAAAATCAAAGCTGAATTTGATGAGAGAGCACTATCATCCTCCATATCCAGAATGTAAAAATCGACAGGAAAAATCAATCCTCCAACCTGCACCAATACATCCTCAACTACTCCCAATGGGTAAGCATTAGAATGATCAGTTAACTGAATAATGACATTTCTTTCAAAGGACCCAAATTTAAAGTTTGAAAAACTGAATTTGACATAACATTAATGGATGCTCCTAAATCTGTCATTGCATTTTCAAATTTAGAATCACCTATTCTGCAGGGAATAGAAAACGAACCTGGATCCTTACACTTAGGGGGTAATTTTCGCTAAATTAATGCCGACACATTTTTCTCCACACTGATCTTCTCATTATTCCTTAACTTGCATTTTGTAGTGCATAATTCCTTAAGGAATTTAGCATACCTGGGGATTTGTTTGATCGCATCAAGTAAAGGTATATTAACCTCTACATTCCTGAAAGTCTCCAAAATTTCTTTCTCTTATTCTTCTTTCTTACTTTTAGCCAACCTGCATGGGAATGGAGGAAGAACAGAATTATTAACCTTATCCACGTTAGGTTCAGTATTTACCTCAATTTCCAGAACTTCAGACTCTTTTGGCTCTTTTGCTCCTTGCTTTTTCTTTTTCATTGGCTCATGTGGACTCTGGTTATCAACTTCTTTCCCACTCCACAACAGTATCGCACTCGCATTTTCTCTGGGGTTCATGACTTTTTGTAATGGAAGCTTTCCAGAACCTTGAGCTTCCAGCTTACTCACAGATGAGGCTAACTGACCAATCTGCATCTCTATGTTTTGAATGCTATTTCTGGTCTCCTGTTGAAACTGTTGGGTATTGTTAGCCAAAGCCTTAACAATTTCATCAAGTAACATACTTTGATTTGAGGGAGGCAGAGGTGGAGGTGGAGGTGGAGGTGGTTGATTCACTTGTGGTCTTTGTTGCTAGTATCAGTTTTCCACTAGTTGGTTCCCATAACTCTAATTGGGATGATCTGGCCATCCTGGATTATAAGTATTAGAAAAGAGATCATACCTGTGTTGTGGTTGTCCATAATTTTCTCCTGCATTAACATGTTGCATTGATTCATCCTCTTGTAACGCAGGACACATATCAGTAACATGACCTGAACTTGAACAAATTCCACATACCTTAACAGTTTGCATGTTCCCTGCAGCCAACTGCCTCACCAAAGAAGTTAAATCAGAAATTTGTTTTTCAAGGTTAGATGTACTTACCTCATTAACCTTCTTAGGTGCGTGATCCATTCTCATTCCAAACTGCTGAGAATTTTCTGCCATGTTAGCAATCAGCCTCCTTGCTTCATCTGATGTCTTGTCAACCAAAGCTCCTCCACTAGAATAAGTAATTTTATCACATAATCATTGAATTTATTGTCTAATAAATAGAAAGTCAAACAAAACATTAAAAATGTTAAATGTGTAATAATGCTATATTTAAAGACTTCAAGTATTAAAAAAAAAATTTAAGTTTAAGAGTTTAAGTGTGCATAAAATTAATTTTAAATGAACTATTATTTTAAAATAATAATATATAATTATTATAATAAATAATAACTACAAATTTTTATGCTAAAAAATAAATTTTTAGCTTTATTGTTTAATTTATTTTCATAATTAATGGTAATATTAAATTTAATAAAATTATGATTCTCAAATTTAGAGGGAAATTTTTAATAATTAAAATATAAAAATTACAATTTTTTTTTTATATAAAATTGCTTATCATATCATAAAAAATTTAGGGTTAGGTTCCTCTCACTAGTAATATAGATTTATCCCTACTATTAATTTAACACTATAATTAAATAATAAAAAATATTTTCATATAATTTTTTTATAAAATAATTTTTCATATATAAATTATTTAAAAAAAAAATAAACGGAGCTTGAATCAACGCTTTATATTGGCTTAAAAAATTTTCAAACTTCATAATTATGTGGCTCAAAACAATTAACGTTCGTAACTTTGACTATAAACCCTTTTCAATTCATTCTCCCACGTTGTGTGGAAGAATGAAGAATGAGTCCAAAATAATTTTTTTAATAATATTAAAACATTATTATTTTTCGTTTTCCACCCATAATTTCAAATGATAACCGATTGTCTAGTTAAGAAATATTTAAAAAATCACGTAAGATAGGAGGAAATATGCTCATAATTCATAATAATTCCAAAATGCATATGCAATTATGATATAAATTCTTGGAGAATAAATAAAAAATCAATGATTTTTCTTTTCTAGAATGTGCATTGTTGGCATTGAAGGAAATTTATATATATGTGTATATATAATATTAATTATTTTAATAATAAATTTTAAATTTTAATATAATAAATATTATAAAATAATTTATGTTTTAAAAAAGTGAAGTATTCATCTTTGACTTATTGGACTTTCTACTAGAGATAGTTGTAAGATGACATAGAAGATAGAGTTAATCACGGAATGAAGAGGACTCATAATTCAAAAAATCTAATTTTTATTAATTATATATATGTTAATTTAATAATATTAAAATTATCTCAATATTATAATTATTATGTCTTAGATTTAAGTTGAAAAAATTATTTTGATATGATGATTAATTAAAAAATTATTATTTAATATTTAAATTTTACTTGTTTCCCAAAAAAAAATTATATTTTAGAAGATAAGAATTAATTATGGAATGATGAGCAATCTTAATTAAAAATTTTTTATTTTTATTTTTATTAATTAGATAAATTTTAATTTAATAATATTTAAATTATTTTTATAATTATACATATCAATTCTAATTAAAATAATTTTTTTAATATTTTCATATGATGTGATACACAAGACAATTATTATTTTAATAATATAAATATTTTATTTTATATTTAATGAATGTATATTATTAAAACTGAATATGGAATAAAATTAGGCATAAAAGATATAAATGCGCACGTTATTATATAATACTTTTATTAAATTTTTTACTATCTCTCTATACTTTGAACTATTCAAATAACTTTTACTTCTTAATTTTATCTTAATTTAATAATGCAAAAAATTAAAATTTTAAATATTAAAAATTTTTAAATAAAATATAGTAATATATGATAAATTTTAAATATTTAATGATATGATTACTATAGTTAGATTTTTAAATTCACAATTAATTATAAATAAATATTGATTCTTAAACTTAAAAATCTTAATTATTCAATCAAAATATGCATAGAAAAATTAGAAAAACTGAAAAAACTCCTAAGAATAAAATAATAGAATAATTTATAAAATTTTAAATATTAAAAATTACAAGAAAGAAAAATAAGTAGTATATTTAACTTTCAGTATTTTATGATATAATTAAATATGATTAGATTTTTAAACTTGTAATTAATTATAAATAAATATATTTTTTTTAAACTTTAAAAAATCTTCATCCAATAAAAAAGTTTAAAAATTTCTAAAAAAGAAAATAATATATTAAACAAAGATAGAGTCAAATTTAAAATTTATTTTGGTTTTAACTTTTATATATATAGAGAGAGAGAGAGAGAAAGAGAGTGAGAGAGGGATTATATATATATAATTAAAAATAATTTTTAATTTGAATAATTAAAATGTTACCTTTTCATTAACATAGTAAATTAAATAATAAAAAATTCATAAAAAATTAAAATTCTGTAAAATAAATAAAATAGTTGTTTGCGTCAATACGATACCCATAAAATAATTGAATTGATAAAATAGTTGGGAACCTAATTCTTCCAAAGAAATTGTAAGGGGAAGAATTTGAGGGTAAATGGAATGAGGGTCAGTGAAAGTAAGTATAAAAGTATCGTTAAAGCAGCAAATACTCGGATGTTCAGACACCCAATTAATAAAAAATTATTAAATTAATTAATTATATATATATATATATATATTTATATTTATATTTATATTTATATTTATATTTAAGTGTAAGTAAGATTTATTTGCCATTTTGGGTACACATCATATTCCAATAAAGTCGATGGACTCAATGATGTAAGGTGTTCAAACTTTCCAAAAAGATGTCGGTCAAAAAAATATACTATAATCTTTAAAAAGTAAAATAAAATAATTATCTAAAATAAAATAAATGACGGCCACCCGACGGGGAATCTGGCTTTATATGCAAGCTTGCAAGGCACCTGAGGTTCATAAGCAGAGCCATATTCGCAGCAAGTATGAGCCCCAGTAGAGAAATAGATCAAGAAGAGGAAGCATGTCTAGATGCCACAGTATTTTCTGTCTCTCATGTCTTTCCTTTGGTTCTTCGCACAGCTGTCGAGCTAAATCTCTTTGAGATTATAGCCAAAGCTGGCCATGGAGCCCATGTTTCTGCCTCTGAAATTGCCTCTCAGCTTCCCACAACAAATCCTGATGCCCCTTCTGTGCTTGATCGTATCCTGCGTCTCTTCGCCACTCATTCTCTCCTCTCTTACTCCTCACGGACCCTCGACGACGGCAGGATTGAAAAACTTTATGGCCTGACACCTGCCTCTAAATTCTTTATTGGCACTGTAGAAGAAGGCAACATCTCTCCCTTATATACCTTTGCCAGCCACAGAGTCAATTTGGAGGTTTGGTATGGAAAATATAACCCTTTATTTGCTTTGATTTTTCTTTTCTTTATTTGACTATGAAAATGACTGAAACTCGACACTTGACAGTAGGAGACTACCAGTTCATAGTCATGCAGGTAATTTCAACTATTGTGTTGATTTTGGTGTTATAGGTTACATATGAAGGACCTAATTCTTGAAGGTGGAAATCTGTTCAAGAAAGTTCATGGGATGTCTCTATACGAGCACACGAATAAAGATCCAGAATTCAACACCATCTTCAACCAGGCAATGGCTGGTAGCTCTACGCTTATTATGAATGGAATTCTAGCGATTTACAAAGGATTCGAGGGACTCACTTCACTGGTTGATGTTGGTGGTGGCACTGGCAGGACTCTCAATATGATCATCTCCAAGTACCCTTCCATCAGAGGCATCAACTATGATCTCCCTCATGTGATCCAAACTGCACCACCTTATCCTGGTATAATGATCTAAAATTTATATGATCATAGATTTTTTTTTCTTATATTACCTTTAATACTGATATTCAGTTGATTGATGAAAATTAACTTTCTTTTACGTGCAGGACTCCAGCATGTAGGAGGAAATATGCTCACAAGCATTCCAAAAGGAGAAGCAATTATGATAAAGGTGACTATAAGGCAAATACCATCATTATTAATGACTGCAGAAACACAAAGATTACACGAGCTAATTATATAAATCTATACAGGATACATTTCACAATTGGAGTGATGAAAATGTGGTGAAAATATTGAAGAACATTTATGAAGTGCTGCCAAATAATGGGAAACTTATAGTGATAAATGCAGTATTGCCAGAAGAACCAGAGACAAGCAAGGCTTCTCAAAATGTTTCAGCATTTGATAACATGATGTTAACGATACCCTCAGGGAAAGAAAGGACTACAAGAGAATTTGAGGCCTTGATTAGAGCAGCTGGGTTCATAAACTTCAAAGTTGCTTGTGTTGGTTATGGAATCTGGGCTGTCATGGAATCCTACAAGTAATTTTTAAGTTGCAAGAGTCGTAATGGTTATGGTAAATCCTATGTGAGATTTACTATAATAATAATAATAATAATAATAATAATAAATTTTATACTAATTTCACTATAATTAATAATAAAAACATATTATTATATATATAATAATTACGTGCTCTGTATAAAAGTCTCTCTTTGTTCTATTCTTGAGAGGCCCTCCTAGCTAATTAAATAAATCCCATTCCAACAAAGATGGTTGTCTTTCTTTTTCCTCAATTAATAATTATTTCCCCTTTGCATGTGCTTGAAATATCTTTTTAAAATTTCAAGGAAAGGAAAAAAAAATTCTATACTTTCTAGTTTTACCTGAAGTGTAATTCAAAAAATAGAATAAATTGAAACGTCTTTATTAAAAAAAAATTAAGAATAAATTTGGACTTAACGTGCTATTTTTTATTATAGAATAATATTTTAATAAAATATTTTAATAATTTTACTTAACTTAAAGGAATGTAGAAATTAATTTCACTCTTAAATAGTTGTATTAGTGTTGTATCATAAAAGTCTTTAAATTTTTTATTTAAGTATCATTAAAATTTATGCCACATGCTATTACAAGTTTACATGTTAATTTATGGTTAAATTTCAATTTTCGTCCGTCAACTTGTGTAGCATATACTCTCAACTTTAATTTACATAAAAAATATTAAATTTTGATTTAATAAATAAATGATTTTTAATACAAAATGCGTTCAATTATATTTTAAGATTGGATATATTATTTTGCTAATATAAAAAAAGATTAAAAACTATAATAACATTGATCTATACAGAAAAAAAAAAAACTTAATTAGAGTTTAATATTATTAAAATCCTTTAAACATTAAAATTGAATTAAAAAGTCATATAAATAAAATAATATTATTAATTTTTCTTTAAGAAAATAATAATATAATTTTTAATAAGATAAATTACATAAATAATTACTTATCAATACTTACAAAAATATTAGAGGATTTTTTCAATTATGATTTTTATTTTTAAAAAAATTGAAAATAAATGAAATTTTAAGCTAAATTTAAAATTTTGAAAGAAAAAAATATAAAAATAATTTATTATTAATTATTTTTTTTAAAAAAATCAAAGAAAAAAATTAAAAAGAAGTTTTAAAATTTTTGTGACATAAATCGATGGTACTTTTTGGTTAGTAGTTTTATAATTTTTGTTTATTTATTTATTAGTTTAATTATTAGAACTTCGTTATAATATCAGTATATATATATTATATTAATTAATAAAAATTAAATGATTTATATATGCTAAGTATAAGGTTAAGTTGGGCTCCCTAATTATAAATTTCTGAAAGTTATTAAGTTAAGTTTGTCCAAATTAATTTATAATATTTTAATTTATTTTATTTTGCATGTTGGATCTTAATTTTAATGAGATCATGAATTTGAAAGCAGTAAAATTTACTATGAATTTCGTAGATTTTATGTTAATCCAAATTCTAATAACTATTCGGCCCATATAATTGGATAGTGACAACTATAATAATATCAAACTATATAAAAAAAATAGAATATCGTTAAAATAAAGTAAAATAATATATATTGGATTTTTCCTTATATTAAAAAAAATCGAAGAAATTAAGATAAAATAAATTTAAATCCTGTATATATTAATCTAAAATTGAATTAAGAAGTCAAATAAAAATAATATTATTCATTTCTCTTTAAAATAATAATAATAATAATAATAATAATTTTAATAAGATAAATTTAAACAAATAATTATTATCAATACTTACAAAAGTATTTGAAGACTTTTTCAAATATGATTTTTATTTTAAAAAAATTGAAAATAAATAAAATTTTAAATTAACTATAAAATTTTGAAAGAAAAATTATAAAATAATAATAATAATAATAATTTATTATTTATTATGAATTTTTCTAAAAAAAAATTAGAGAAAAAATATATTAAAATGAAGTTTTATTTTGTGATGCAAATCACATTTGAGGACAATTGTGATGCACTCATTTAAATTGATTAATTGATGAGTGAAATTCAGCCACAAGTTAATTTACAAAACCATTATTATCAGGTAATCAGTATCTTAATGATATTAAAATTAAAATTTAGAGATTTTTTAATATAAATTTAAATTAAAGGACAATATTGATACAATTACTTAAATTGAGAGACTATTCTTAAAATTTATTTGAAATGTTGAGAATTTTACCAAATAATCAACACAAAACTAGGGACATTGTACTCCACTCCCAATTTTTTTTAAGAAATAAATTTTAACAAATTTCCTTTAAAATTAATAAGACCATTTTATTTAAATTTAATATTAATTCATTTATTTCGCAAAATTGAATAAAATTAAAAATATGCTAAAAAAAGTATTATATCATTTAATTGACCATTTTAAAATATTAGGTTATGTGGAATGGATTTCTTTTCATGATTTCAAATGACTCAATTGCCTAGTTCAGAAATTTTCTTAAACGCATGAATCCATCATGTGATGAAATGTTCCCATAATCATTCCATTCCAAAAATGGCGATGTAATCATTGTGATATAATAGGTAACTGTTGTTTGTCCATAATTTGTTTATATACAAAGCAAGCAAGCCCACCTCAAGTCCATAAGCAGAGCCACGTTCGCAGCTCCAGAGAAATGGATCGAGAAGAGGAAGCTCACGGGCAAACTCTAATTTTAGACCTCATATGAACAGTAGCTAACGGGCATAGCCTAGTGGCCATGATACCCTTTACATAAATTAGGTGTCCACTGTCCAGATTTCGAATCCCCATATTATAACTAAAAACCAGAAGCTCAGTTGACTGATCAAGAAATATTTTAAATGCAGTTGGTTTTAGAATTATGTCATGTCTTTCATTTGTCACTATACATTAATCTCACCGCTCTTGATGACGTGAGGTGGGTGCATCTAAGCAACTGGCTTTACATATAAAAGGACAAGGGCACCGGAAGTCCATAAGCAGAGCCATATTCTCAGCAGGTTTGAGCTACAGAGAAATGGATCAACAAGAGGAAGCATGTCTAGATGCCTTGATATTTTCTGGCTCTCATGTATTTCCTCTGGTTCTTCACACAGCTATCGAGCTAAATCTTTTTGATATCATAGCAAAAGCAGGCCCTGGAGCTTATGTTTCTGCTTCTGAAATTGCCTCTCAGCTTCCCACAACAAATCCTGATGCCCCTTCTATGCTTGATCGTATCCTGCGTCTCTTCGCCGCTCACTCTCTCCTCTCCTACACCTCACGAACTCTCGAAGATGGCAGGATTGAAAAACTTTATGGCCTAACACCTGCCTGTAAATTCTTTATTGGGGCTGTAGAAGAAGGCAATATCGCTCCCATATCTGCTCTTGCCTACCACAGAGCCACTTTGGAGGTTTGGTATGGAAAACAACCCTTTGTTTCCTTTAATTTTTCTTTTGTTTATTTGACTCTAACTATGACTGAAACTCTGAGACTTCACATTCTTAGAGAATATCATGGATAGACCTGAAGGTAATTTCAATTATTGCGTTGATTTTGGTGTTACAGGTTACATATGAAGGACCTAATTCTTGAAGGTGGAAATCTGTTCAAGAAAGTTCATGGGATGTCTATATTCGAGTACATGAACAAAGATCCAGAATTCAACACCATCTTCAACCATGCAATGGCTGGTCTCTCTACAGTCATTATGAATGGAATTCTAGCAATTTACAAAGGATTCGAGGGACTCACTTCACTTGTTGATGTTGGTGGTGGCACTGGCAGGACTCTCAATATGATCATTTCCAAGTACCCTTCCATCAAAGGCATCAACTATGATCTCCCTCATGTGATCCAAACTGCACCACCTTATCCTGGTATACTGATAAAATTTAATGATCATTGAAGATTTTTTTTTTTTTTTTTGTCATTTTTTCCGAATGAACTTTCATATACTGATTTATTTAGTTGGCTAATGAAGGGATTTTCTTAAGTGCAGGAATCCAGCATGTGGGAGGAAATATGCTCACAAGCATTCCACAAGCAGAAGCAATTATGATAAAGGTAACAAATTTATCGTGACTCTGCCCTTTTTTTTTTTCTTCTGTTCAGGTCACTTTCATTGGGCTTCATATTGCATTTGTTATGGGTTGTTGGTTGGTGGTGGGTGTGTCTGGTGGTGGTGGGTGGAGAAAGAAATTAATAACCAACAATTATGTTAGAACAAAAATAAATGCAGAAAAATAAAGAACATTTTTATTGAATAGAAAAAAACAATCTGTATAACTCTCTTAATTCAAAGACTATTAATTGTGCTATTTATATAGCAAAAGTCTAACTAAATATAATAAAATCCCATGTAAATCTCAACACTTAGTCAAAATTATATTATTATTTTAAAAATTAAAATGCAACAACTTTAAAACCTATTATCCCTAAAATCTTGAAGGATATTATGAAGACTAAATCAATCCTGTTTGAATTAGGTTCTAACATTCTCTCCCTTAATTCAAACATGGACTTGAAACAATTTTTTTTTTTTGAATGGAGCACTTCTCTCCATCTAGCAATTTGAGTCTTGGAGCACTTCTCTCCAGTAGACAAATTTGTGTTTTAGAGCACTTCTCTCCAACTGATAATTTTGGTGCACTTCTCACCAATTGTTGATGCACTTTTCACCAACCTTTGCTTTTGATCTTCTTGGAGCACTTCTCTCCAATCTCTTCATTATTGATGCACTTCAAATTTTCTTGGAGCAGTTCTCTCCAATAACCCATGATAAATTTGTGTTTAAAGATTTCTCTTATTAGCCCATAAAATCATTGAGGCTCTGATACCATTGTTAGAACAAAAATAAATGTAGAAGAATAAATAACATTTTTATTGAATAGAAAGAAACAATCTGTACAACTCTCTTAATTCAAAGACTATTAATTATGCTATTTATATAGCAAAAGTCTAACTAAATATAATAAAATCCCATGTAAATCTCAACACTTAGTCAAGATTATATCATTATTTTAAAAATTAAAATGCAACAACCTTAAAACCTATTATCCCTAAAATCTTGAAGGATATTATGAAAACTAAATCAATCCTGTTTGAATTAGGTTCTAACAATATTAATATATATATATTGATGTTTTGTATAGGATATATGCCACAACTGGAGTGATGAAAATGTGGTGAAAGTATTGAAGAACATTTATGAGGTGCTGCCAAATAATGGGAAACTTATAGTGATGAATGTATTATTACCAGAAGAACCAGAGACAAGCAAGGCTTCTCAATATGTTTCAAGACTTGACAATATCATGTTAACCCAACCTTCAGGCAAAGAGAGGACTGCAAGAGAATTTGAAGTCTTGACTAGAGCAGCTGGGTTCACAAACTTCAAAGTTGCTTGTGTTGCTCATGATATTTGGTCTGTCATAGAATCCTACAAGTAATTTATTTAATTGTAATAGCTACTACGATCGATGTTATATGATACAAATAATAAAATTGATCAAAAGTCGTGGTCTTAGCCATTGGATTATAAAAATTGCAATCATGGTCTTTGCTATTGAATTATGTAAGCAAGATAACAGAGTTGTTGGTAGGGGTAAGCATTCGGTTCGAACCAAACCGAACCGAACCAAATTAAATTATAAAAATCAAATTTTAAATTTTAGAAATCGAACCGAATCGAAAGGGTGAAAAATCGAATCGAACTGAACCGCTCTATTTCGGTTCGGTGAGGTTTAAATCGATCGATTTTGATTTTTGATTATTTTTTAATTTAGATTTGATTTTCAAGTTATTTGGTCTAATTTTAACTTTGGTTTGAACCTAATAACCATTAATCAATGAAATTAAACCATTAATATATATATATATAATTAAATATAATTCATAAATTTTCCATAAAAATAAATCAATTTAAAAATTGATTCGGTTTGATTTGGTTCGATTTGAATATATAAATTACTATTCAGTTTGGTTCGGCTTAACCGGTTTTTTTCTCTTCAAAACCGAACCAAACCGAAATAACCGAAATTTCTATAATATAAAATCGAACCGAACTGATTAAATTTTAAAATCGAACCGATTGAATTTAATTGACTCGGTTTGATTCGATTTTTTTGTTTGAATCGAATTCTGCTCGGCCCTAGTTGTTGGCCAAGAAAAGTCAAAATATGACTTTTTATTGGCCTCAGGACTTGGTGCTGAAGTCAACTTTAAAATTTTAAATTTATAATCACTTAATTGGAATATTAATCTAACTTTTAAATAAGATTATTACAAGTTAGCCTTTCAAAATGATTGTAATAATCTAAATTTTTTAAAATTATAATAAATAAATTAAAAATTAAAATTTTTCAGGAATGAATCTGGATAGTATGTCTGTCCAGGTTCATTCTCAGAAATTCAAAAAAAAAAAACCAGCAGCCCCCTTAAAAACTCTCTCTCCCGTCACTCTCCCTCCCCCTCCCTTTTTCTTCTGACCGGCGAGCCTCTAACCACCATGGCCGGCTGACGATAGGTCCCTCACCCTAGATGTCGCCAGCGCACCACCAGCTGGCCGGAGAAGCACCAGAAGCGACGGCAAGTGATGGAGGAGAGAGAAAAATGTGCGCACAGTGGGCAGAAACTTCCAGGTGCGATTCCAATTTCATTCGACGTCCGATCGAGGCGATTAGGTGGCGTTGGAAAGCTTATTCTGAGGGCTTTCTTTTGATACCCATTTTGCAACATTTGGTGATCGGATGAGCGAGATATGGATGAGAAAAATTTCGGATTTTTCAAGCTTTTTCGTCAGATTTTGTATAATCCAACCATTAGATAGACGATTCGAGACCATTAGATAGACGATCCGAGACCATCTATGGACTCAGGAAGAGGAGAGGAACATTATGGTATGATCAGATCCGGCAGATGTCGCAGGAGACCGGTGGCCGACCACCATGCCCGGTGGCTCCGGCTAGCTTTGGGGATGATTCAACTTCCAGAGGTTTCCTCATAAATTTTTGAAATTTTTGAGACACAGATAAGCTTTGGTTAAGATTATTTTCATTATTTCTTAGTCTGCAGTGCTTAAATGCAATGTTTTTTAAACAGGAAAAATTAAAGAAAAATTTTAAGAAAAATATATAATGAAAGTAAAATTATTTAGAGATGTTTTATGGTATTTGTTGAATTTTTAAGTGATTTTGGAATATTTTTGAAATATATATGTGGGTTTTAGTTAGATTTTTAACATCTAAGCATATAAGACCATCTGGATTTATGGTATTTAAATTTTATATGATTGGTTGAAGCTTGAGGATGGAGGTTTAAATATGTGAATATTGAATTGGGTTGAATTAAGAATATGTTAGCCATTGGAAACTTATGGAATTGAGTAATATTCATGAGTGATTAGAAAATTACAATTCCTTTTGCGATAGCTTTATAGCTTTATTAAGGACCGCAAGGCAAAATTTTAGAATTTTTAGAGCTTGTTTGAGTGGATTTTTATAAAATATCAATTATATGAACTAAAACGTAATTTTTCAAGTTTATGACTATTGTCTGATTTAGAGGGCCCAGGAGGGGTCATATAATGTTGATAAGATGTGATTGTGGAAATTGAGAATTTAGAAGTGTTATTTGAATCTTTTTATAGGTTTAGTAGGTCCTACGTATAGGGGAAACTCTGCCGAATTTTTGACATAAATTATAATTGTTTACCCAACCTCTACAGTCGTCTCTGGTGTACTGTGAGTAAAATATTAATTTTAATTATAATTTCAATATTATTATATGTTGAAGCATGCCCATGCATCACTTACAAATATGTATCTATGTAGTTAAACCTTAGGCACGTTTTATATTGCATTCTTAATTGATAAAGTGTCATTGATGTTGTTTATGGTAATTTGGAGCAGTGTGCATGCGTTGGCGTGCGTGTAGTGTGTGGTATTGGATATGGATAGGACAGGTAGACGTGGCTTGAGAGACACTCGTTGGAACCTGATTCTCTTATGGATAAGTCGAGGTAGGCACGGCTCGAAAGACACTCGCTGGCCCCCCATTTGGTTCATTAAGCGAAAGCCCGGTTTGAGAGACACTAGCTGGTAGATGTTGGATTAAGAGAGCTGTATAAGGGATCAGCTCTCGTATATGTACTGTTTGAATATTATTGGGTGTGTGTGTGCTCCAAATTGGCTTTTTGCTATTATGATGTGACTTGTATGGATATGTATGATGGTGTTGCATTTCACTGTTAGACGCATTAGTTTTAAATAGCTATAGAAATTGTACTTAAAATTGGTATTTTACTTTCTGAGCCGAACGCTTACTCCTGTTCACCCTATTTTTTCCAGGCTACAAGAGGAGACATTTTCAGAATAATCTGCTTCTTTTCTCGCAGGTTATCGATCATTACTTAATTGTATTATTATTCTCTAAATTTGTAATTAGAACTCCGCATATACTAGCAGTAGCATTGATCTTGTTAGGAACTGTATGAATTTAAGTTTTTGTATTAATAAATGAAAATTTTTTATGATTTTTAAATAGTTTATGAATGATGTAACAGGGTTGAGCTAGGCTCCCCTAATTTTAATTTCTGATAATTATTAGGTTAAATTGGCACGAAATAAAATAATATTTATTCAATTTAAATTATTTTATATGCATATTGGGTATAAATTATGGGCTTGGTCATGGGTTTGGGAACAGTAAGACTTACTACGGGTTTCGGGGGCTTTATACCGGCTCAGGTCCTAGTGCCTATTCGGCCCATAGGTTGGGTCCTGACAATGATAATCATTAAGCTCTATTTGGATGGATGAAGAATGGGTAATTAAAACAAGCATAAGAAAGGGTAAGGAGGAGGAGAAAACAATAAAAAAAATTTCATGTTTGGGAAAGCAAATTGATGGTAAGATAGAGAAAGGTAATTTATATTTTTTATATTTATACTTGGGAAGAGCCGAAGAAAGTATAAATTTGAGAGGTGAAAAAAAATAAAATAATTTAGCTCTCACATCTTCTCTTTAAAAAATTGATATTTGAGGGATTAGACAAGTATCTTTACTTATCCTCAATGGTACATAAATCGTTTTTCTTTTTTTACTTTTATTTACCTCTTATTCATCCTCATCTAAACAGGCCATAAGGGTATGCCCTATACATTTGTGTAATATTGTCCACTTTGGTCACTTGATTTCATGGATTTGTCTTTTAGGCCTCCTAATTATCGGGCTAAATGCGCACTACATAGTTAGAAAAACATTGCCATTTTGAATATCTTTTATTTTTTCTCCATTCTAACATGGAACAGTTATTTTATTTATAATTTTTTATTTATAAGTTTAATTAATTTATAAGTAAAATTAAACCCTCTTAATATTATCTTACTAATATTTTTTATGAACCAAAACAAATGAATTATGACCCAAAACAGGTGCTTTGAAATAATTGAGGACTACGCTTATCCAAAGTCAATGTGTTAAAAGGATTCTAATCGCTCAATTAAGAAATAATTTAATTAATTTTTTTCTATTTTTAAATATATGGAATGAAGATTTTGAGGTTTGCCTTTTTTTCCAGCTCCTTACAGCTTTGGTATCACTGGTTTTACCCTTTTTTTCTTATTAATTTTAAATTTATCAATTTTATATTAAAAAATATTTAAAGCATTTATTTATTGATTTTTCATAAAAAAAGATTTTTGATTGGAATAAAAAAATCTCTGCTAACTGCTGTAAATCTCACATGCTATACGCTTCGTTTTCCATAAAAGTTACTGGGCGAAATTACTATTTTGCCCTTCTGATCCGGTTGTCCAAACGACGCCGAATCATTAATTTACCTAATACAGTGCGGCATTAGTTTGACTAGGCATTTTTGTAAATAAAGGCAAAAGGTCATTCCTTTTTGACTAATTGTATCCTCTCTCTTCACAGTATCACACCGTCCATGGTAATTGACAGGCTTCGTCTCGTTTCCATTTTCAGAGCTCTCTCCTAGAGCCTAAGTGAGGGGAAAACAAAGAGGAAGAAGAGAACCCATTTGGATTTTTAGCTACTCATGATGAAGGATTCCAAGAGGAAACTCGTGTTAATCGATGAAGATGAACAACACGGTTTTAGTCTTTTATATGTTTTTGCACACACAAAATTCGTTTTCCGTTACAGCAATATCATATTTGGTTTATTCTGGTATTTGGGTTGTTGTTTTGACAGATGATGGAGTCCAAGTAATGGACAGAAAGGGAGAGAATGTTATTCTAGAAGATGAAGACGAAGAGGATGATGGTACAGAAACGTAAATGAACGTAGACATTTTTATACGTGCTTTGTGATTCTACGTTCATTATAATCGTTCCATTTTGGGTTTAGGAGTTCATCTATGGAGAATTATTTTTATGGGTTTACGAGTGCAGAAATGATACCTCATTGTGTGCGTATGGCTATTAGGGTTTCTATATCTGGTTTTTCTGCTAGCTTGTGACTCTTTCTGTTTGAATGGTTTTTCTGTTTTCATGTTTAGTTTTCGACATTTGAACTCTTTGGTTGAGTGCTTTTCAAGCCTCGTTTGTATGATATTATCTCTTCAGAAAAGATATTTTCTGTTCGGCGAAATGGGTTTAACAGCCGGCGATAATTTGCTGGTACAGCCGTTTTGTCGTATTGTTCGATATTTTGGGGTTGTCTCGTCTACTTCTTCTATGGTATAATATCCCGCGATATATAATGCCGACAATTTAAAGTTTTCTTCCTTTTAGAGTGTCTTTTTGTCTGGTTCTTTGAAGTGTTTCAATATTCTCGTTCTGCAACTTTCTGCCTTCTGCAAAAGTACTTTATTTTTTTTCCCTTTCCTTTGAGGTGGTTTTCCTGCTTGAACTTTTCTTTACGTTGGTATTTTCCATTTACTCTTTGTAGTCTTTGTTTCTTAGTCTAGACTTTCTAGCGTTGCTCTTCTGTTTTGTTTTGAAAATGGTGCGGGTAACCCATTTTCTTCTAGCTTAGGTACACTATCTGTGTGATGGCTTCTTCCTTTTTTGTTAGTTTTTCTTCTTTTTTTTTCCATTTTCTTTTTTTTATTTAATATGATCTTGCATAACCATTTATTATCTGCTTTCTACTTCTAGCATAATATAATTAATCGGCTCTGTAGTTTTTGTGTTGAAAAGTGCTATAGAGTGAAACTCAAAACCACATTCTAAACGTTAGTGTATTCTTGTAGCTTTTCCAAGTGTGCATTTTTTTTAATGGAATTTCAATTTTGCTGATGATAAGTGCTGTTTTATAGTGGTCTAGTTTTTTCGATTTGGTTGTTCTATTATTGTTAATTTCAAGTCTCTATGTGGAAGTCTTTCAAACTAACTATTGGTACTGGCTCATCTTGGACGAATAGAGGATGATTTGGATGAGTTTGAGAATGATGGGTTTATAGTTGATGATGAGGAGGAAGAGGAAGGCGAACAAGGTGGGAAAGACAGACAAAAAAGGAAGAAAAAGAAGAAAGGGTGAATTTATTCTCTAATTCCTAAAATGTACTTTTATAAACGTTTGATATGATTACCCATTTTGAAGTGCCGTGTTTCAATTTCTTTAGGAAACTAGTAAAGGATGTGATTCTTGATGATGATGATTTTGAGTTGCTCCGAGAAAACAAAATCTCTGGAGTAGTACACTCCTATAATGTCGTGAGTGTTTATTCCCCTTGCTTCATCTTTGTTCTTTCCTGGCATGGGGACATCTGAAATTCTTTCTGCCAATATACCATTTTTTGTTTGTCCATTACACTCTAATGATATGCATTTCTATTATCATGAGGGATAATATAGTCAACCAAATTTGCTAATGGTCCCTCTCTATGTCCCTTTTATATAAATTAAAGGAAATTCTTTCTCTTTGTTGTCAAATATTCGCTTCATTGTTTGGATTTTGCAATCAATAATAATAAAAGGACTAGAATTTTTGTCATTTCCCTTTTGACATTATGCTTGATCGAAATTTGTGTCAGGGAAATGAAAAGTTCAAGCGGCTCAAAAAAGCTGAATCTTCTAAGAACACAGCTGATTTTGGGTTTTCTGATGACGATGGTACTTTTATCTCTCACTTCAATTAGTGTTAATGGTGTATGCCTATTATATTTAGAGTTGTGATTCAACTAATGGTCTTTTCAAACAGTGAACATGTTTTAAATGTTATTATTTAAAATTTAATTATTTTGTTTGCTACATTTTATGTTTTAATGTATGTATCTTTTATTTCTAAGTTTGCACCTTCTGTAAGGTTGACACTTTTTATTAGTTAAATTACAATTCACTTGTTTTGAAGCTTCATTATACGATGGTGATAATGCTGAAGAAGAGGAAGCTGTGTCCAGTGATAAAGATGATGAAATGGCAGATTTCATTGTTTTCGATGAATTAGGAGACAAGAAAGGGGTCCCAAGGTACATTATTCTCATTACTGTTCCCTTGAATTAGTATAATAATTGTGAAGGGCTTCTTTTTGTTTCCACTGGTAATTTACAGTTTGATCATTGTTGTGGAATTCCTTATTAGGCAACAAAGGTTGAGAGAAAATAAGCCACAGCAAGTAACATTGGCTTCATCTCTAGAAGAAGCTGGCTGCACGTTTGGCAACACAGATCAAATTCTAAAGCGTCATCTAGTTAAGATTGTCAAACCAGATGACTTTAATGAGTTTGAGCTGGATAATTATACAACTACGAGGGATTACAGTATAATTAAGGAGAATGACGTGCCCGAGAGGATGCAGGTTCAAATTTTCATTGTTAATACTGATGTTCATGGAGTCTTCTACAAATTGTTGGCTATGTCTTACAGTGTGATGTGGATTTAATATTTTCTTATATTGTTAATTTAGATATTTGAAGAAATTTCTGGACCAGCTGGTCCAGCTCCAGTTGATGAAATGAGTAGAGATCAGGAGAGTTCTTGGATACTTAATCAACTTGCTGCAAATATACATATTCTGTTGTGCAAGAAGAAAGCTCAGGAAGAAAGTGTGATGAAGATAGATCTACTTGAGAAGATTAACAAGGAAGATATCATGAGGTTTCTGGAATTGCGTCATCTGGAGAAGTATGACGTAAGTAATATAAGTAAATCAGTATCTGTTATTCACATATTGAATTGAATTTTCTAACAATTGTTTCTATTTTCATTTCTAGATTCCATTTATTGCTATGTATCGAAAGGAAAAGTGCCTTAGTCTGTTGCAAGATCTCGAGGAAGATGACATAGAAAACAAATATGATAATGATGGAATAGAAGGTACCAGACTGAAGTGGCATAAGGTATGTCTGTTTTGACAAAGACAAATGAATAAATAAATAAATAAAGATACATGCAGGTAGATTTTGTTTGCTTGGAGTGGCTGAATCAATTGCTAGAATCTAATATAGAGGAAGGCGGGGATAGAGGGGAATTTACAATAGAAATGAACTATTAGATTGATCAATGAGGAAACAAAATGATAATGACATTTTGAAATTGCTCCAATCTGCAATTATGGCCAAATCTTTTAATTTTTCTTTTAATTATATACAAAACCTGTAAAATTAATATCAATCTAAGTTGCGTCACTTGACATATATTTTATTCATGAAAAATTTCACATAAGCATAATTGAGGGGATGGGGGAAGGGTAAGAGGAAAAAGACTGAAAAATTGATAGTTTTTATTTTATTTTATTTTTATTTGCTAGGTTAACTGAAATATATTACTTACACTTAAGTATATCATATTAAAAGTTTTTTGGAATAAAATATATACCATTTTAGCAATTTGAGAATTTTTGTATGTTTCTTTCCAATTTGTTTTCAGTTGACATTAGTGGGAAAGGTTTTTTATATAATTGAATTGAATATATGTAAGGATTTTTTTTTTTAAACCATTAACCCAGGAAAAAAATGAATGATAAAAGGGAAACAATAATAAAATGAATGATAAGTGGGGAACAACAATATGATAGGATGAATTACTTCCGCCAGTCAATTTGATTCATGATTTGCAGATTCTCTGGGCTGTGAATGAACTGGACAAGAAGTGGTTGCTTCTTCAGAAGCGAAAGAATGCGCTTGAGACGTGTTACAACAAACGTTATGAAGAGGAAAGTTGCACTGCTAGTGATGTGGTGAAGTTTCGTTGGCTTGAGCAGCAATTTGATACAATAATGAAGTCTCTAAAGCTGGCTGAGACAGAGACAGATATTAATGATTTGGACATGAAGTTTATGTTGCATTTTCCTCCACCTGAAGAGGGCGTCGTAAGCAAATTCAAGTTGCCAAAAAGGAGATCAGAATACAGTAACTGTAGCAAGGCTGGACTATGGAAGCTTGCAAGGAAGTTTGGATGCAGTTCTGAGCAATTTGGATTGCATCTTACACTAGAAAAAGTGGTAAATTTTGCTTTTTCAATTTTTTTCCCAAACTAGTCCCACATCACTTCAGATTCAGAGAGTGAAAGTCCTAAGTTGAAGGGATAAACCACTGATTATGCTTAATCTTTTAAACAGAGACTAAAAGTAACTAAGAAGAGCCGCCTTTCTTACAGACTCCCATCAAATTAAGACAGCTTATGGTTTATATCTGATTTTATTTTTTATATTTGGTTCAATTGGTAGAGTTTCTGACTGTAGGGAATGGAATTTTGGGAAGATCCTGTTGAATCTCCAGACGTAATGGCTTCAGATTTTACATGTCCAATGTTTGAAACTCCTGAAGCAGTGCTTAACGGTGCTAGGTTCATGGTATGCTGTTAAGTTTGTGTAGATTCTGCTTGACATTCAGGCCTATTTATTGGCTTGTCTAGTTGTTGTTTGCTTATCTTTTTGTTTTGCTTAAGGCTGCAATGGAGATAAGCTGTGAGCCATGTGTCAGGAAACATGTTCGTAGAATTTTTATGGATAAAGCTGTAGTATCCACCTGCCCAACCCAAGAAGGAGACAAGACAATAGATTCTTTTCATCTATTTTATGGGGTTAAGTGGCTGAGAGACAAGCCACTTGACCAATTTCAAGAAGCACAGTGGCTTCTTATTCTTAAAGCAGAAGAGGAGAAGCTCCTTCAAGTTACCATAAACTTACCAGAAAATGTTATGAATAAGTTGGTCACCGACTCTCAAGAAATTTATCTTACTGGCAGTAGTCATGGGTCTGCTCGACTATGGGATGAGCAACGCAAGTTAATAATTCAGGAAGCATTTTTAAAGGTTCTTCTTCCTTCATTGGAGAAAGAAGCTCGAGCCTTGTTGATCACCAGAGCAAAGAGTTGGCTGCTTATGGAATATGGAAAGCAATTGTGGAACAGAGTGTCGATTGCACCATATCAGCAGAAGGAATACGCTGCTGGACAGGAGGAAGGTATTGCACCAAGAGTCGTGGCTTGCTGCTGGGGTCCTGGAAAGCCACCGATTACATTTGTAATGTTGAATTCATCTGGACAATTGCTTGATGTGTTGGAAACCAGATCCCTTAGCCTGCGGTCACAGGATGTTATTGACCAGCAACGGAAGAAATATGACCAGCAACGTGTCTTCAAGTTCATATTAAATCATAGGCCAAACGTTATAGTCCTTGGTGCTGCTAATGTGTGTTGCACATGGTTGAAGGATGATATCGAGGAGGTATACACTCCTAAATTTCATGCAGTGGTGTACGTATGAGTTACTTAGCTAGGATTTATACATGATCTTCTATTAGTGTGTATTGCATCATAGTTTATGTGCATATTTCCTTGAATGGCATGAAAATTTTTGCTTGAAGTAGAGATTAGAAAATTTTCCAATGTTCTTGTGGTATTTATGGGAAAAACTATTGTAAACTGACTCCTTGCTCATTTGATTATAGTTATTGTAGATTTAGAGATCAAGGAATGTACTTCTCTTTGGACTTTAATTTTTCCACATAAATATTGAAACTTCCTTTCTTTTATTGTTTGATAGCAGTTATTCTTTTTGATAAGTTAGGCTGGGTGGTTAGATGAAGCCCTAATTGTCCAGAAGTTTTATGATAATTCTTGAGTGAGTTCAGTGGGATAACTCTGACATGCTTCTTACTTGAATGTTTTCCACTATTTATGTTGATTAATCCATACTTTTGTTTTTGTACAATCTTCATCTTTATTTCATTCTTTCTTATGCAATTTTTTTGGGTTAGGAAGCAGTTGTCCAATTTCAAATATTTTGTCTAAATTTGCCGATGTTTGAAGTGATTGTTACTTTGATTGTTTAGGAGAGTCTTTTCTGTTAGCATGAAAATTATGATGACAAAATAGAAAGCAACTGGTTGATAAGCATTCAAAAACTCTCTATATTATGGTTATTGGACTTGTTAATGTTCTTAGCATTTTTTTATGACTCGCATTCAAATAATTGTCATAATAATAAATCATTTAAGACTTAATACTTGAAGCTCTCTTTACACTATATTTGGGAAATTTTTTTTGAGGGGAAAGAAAATAAAGAGAGGGAAATAAGGAGGGAAAATAAAAGTAAATGAAAAATTATTTTCCTTCCCTTGTTTGATGTTAGAAAGGAAAATAAAAGGGAAAAGTAGCTTTTTAATAGTAAAATATCTATTTTATCCTTTTTATATGTAAATAAAATAAATTATTATAAGGATAAAAATGTTTTCATTTATTTACTATTCACTTTCTCTCCAATTTGGAGAGAAAGTTACTCATGGAATCCACATGGCAGTTGCCTAACTTATTTTCCTCTCCTCCTTATTATCCACCTATCCACCAATTCAAACAGGGTGTTAAATTGGACTAAAAGATAGCTTAAAGCGAAATATATCTGAGCTTCTGCCTATAATTTCTGAGGCACTATGGAAATTTTCAGAATTTATTCCATAAAGTACAACATATGCCCCGCTTTGATTAATTCTTAAAACTGTTTCCATAAAGTATTCTTTCCAGCAGTTAAAATCGGTATAAATCACTGTTTGGATGCTCTGCAGTATTTTCCAGCTATGGCATTGGTGTGTTTTGTTTATCTGAGGAGAAACTTGAAATATGACTTCTTTGTTTTGTGATCAGATTATACTTCAGGTGGAAGAAAACACTACAGATATTGGCCAAATGATAGATAAAATCAACATTGTTTACGGAGATGAATCATTTGCTCAGCTTTATGAAAATTCAAAGATTTCATCATCCCAACTGCCTGGACAACAAGGTAATTACGTAGGTATCTTTGGTGTTTTCTTCAGTTTAATATTATTAGCTACTCTTATGCCTCCTATAATTTATAGGCATTGTTAGACGAGCTGTGGCTCTAGGGCGTTACCTCCAAAATCCGTTGGCTATGATTGCAACACTGTGTGGACCTCAGAAAGATATTGTTTCTTGGAAGCTTAACTCCTTGGAGCATTTTCTGACTCCTGTTGAGAAGTATGACATGATTGAAATGGTATTGGTGGATGTTACCAATCAGGTAGGCATGGATGTAACTTTTACAATGAGCCACGACTGGCTTTTAGCTCCCCTCCAATTTGTCTCTGGGCTTGGTCCTCAAACAGCAGCCTTTCTACATAGGGACTTAATTGGGGGTAAAATGGTTAACAATCGATATGATTTGGCAGACTGTGGATTGACATCAAAGAAGATTTTCTATAATGCAGTAGGCTTTTTGCGTGTCCGTGGTAATCAGCTGCTTTCTGCTACCAATGAATTTGGTCTATTGGATGATACAAGAATTCACCCTGAGTCATATGGTCTTGCTGAAAGTTTGTCTAAGGCTGTCCATAATGATGTTGCTCAAACACAGCCCCTAACATACATTAAGAACAATCCACAGCTGTTGAATGACTTTGATATTGATGATTATGCTGATAATTATGCAATAGAACAGGGAGAAAACAAAAGAGAAACTCTTCATGATATAAAAAATGAACTGCTGCATGGATTTCTCGATCCTCGTAAGCCTTATGAAAAACCAACTAAGGATGAGCTATTCTTTTTGATATCAGGCAAAAATGAGGATGCATTCGCTGAAGGAAGAATTATTCAGGTTACTGTTCGCCGAGTTCTATCACAACGAGCATTTTGTGCTCTTGACTTTGGATTGACTGGAGTAATAATGAAGGATGATTTTTTGGATGGGACTGATGATTTTTCTTTGACAGACAAGTTACATGAAGGTGATGTCGTTACTTGCAAGATTAAACAACTTGAAAAGAGTAGATTCCAAGTGCTTCTAACTTGTAAAGAAAGTGAGCTGAAGAGTTGCAGATATCAAACTTTTCGTGAGATTGATCCTTACTATCATGAAGGCAAGAACAAATTGTTAAGACAGCAAGGTGAAGCCTGCAAGAATGACCTTGCAAAGAAACAGTCCAAGCAGAGGACTATTAATCATCCACGCTTTAAAAATATCACTGGGGACGAGGCAATGGAGGTATGTTAGTTCGAAGTGTCATGTTTTATTGTCGTGATATTGTCACTTTGCAATTTAAATTAATTTTGCATGTTACTGATGAGGGATGCATTCATCTACTTTGCTTAGTTCCTTTCTGACAAGGAGATTGGTGAATATGTTTTTCATCCAAGTCCAAGAGGCGTCTATTATTTGGTACTAACTCTGAAAGTCTATGATGGAGTTTATGCTCACAAAGACATCATTGAAGGTCAGAAGGACCATAGAGATATCAAAAGCTTGCTCCATATTGGGAAAAAATTGAAGATAGGAGATAGCATTTTTGGGGATTTAGATGAGGTCAGTGCTTTCACGTCAGCTATCTTGAAAGGCTATTATGTGCAGTCTCATGTGCTTTTCTTTACCATTATATCCCTGTGATTATATTGATGAGTTCCTAATTCTGATGTATCAAATTTTTGTCTGCACTGAGTGAGCAAATCAGGCATGCAGCGGATTTTCCTTGCAAAATATAATTGAGAACTTGTCATTTTCAACTTTCAAGACTTGAAGAATAAATGAATTTATAAGATAATTTGCTATCTTTGGGTGTAATGAATTGCAATTTTGTTGGAGTCTTACATGCAATGTGGTATATATACAAAATTAGATGAATTAAGGAAGTATATATTTCTGGTATTCAGGATGATTCACAATGTAGTTTAACCTGTCTGAATATTTGCTGTAGTTACTGAATTAACCTTTCTTCTTTAGCTGTTTTCTTAACATGTATTTGTCTGATTGAATTTTTTAAGCATGTTGATTCCTGACAGGAATAAAACCATTTCCCTCATTTTCATAAGCAGGTTATGGATCAATATGTTAATCCATTGGTAACTCACCTTACGACAATGATAAACTTCAAAAAATTTATGAGGGCTTCAGAGGCAGAGGTTGATGAGCTCTTAAGAGCTGAGAAGTCAGAACATCCAATGAGGATAGTTTACTGTTTTGGTATTTCTTATAAGCATCCTGGCAATTTCATCTTGTCCTACATAAGAACAAACCTACGTCATGAATATATTGGTGTGCATCCTGAGGGATTCAAATTTAGGAGGCAGATTTTTGGGAAGATTGAACAGGTTGTGGCATATTTCCAACGACACATTGATGATTTACTGCATGGCCCAACACTAACAGGAAATTCCTCATCTGGTTATTCCACTGGAGCATCCATGGGCAGTGGTAATGAAGGTTGGCAAGGCCAGTTAAATTCAACCAGAGATGAACCTTCAACCACTGGCTCCAGAGGTAAAATTAGACTCTTTTTCTATTATAACTGTTTTGTTGTGGTACGTTAACAATTAGCATATCCCATTAGGTAGGCATGAAATGCTGAAATTTCAGTGTTCTCTTTTCTTTTCTTTTCCATTCTTTTAAAGAGTAGCAATGAATATCACTCTATTCCTGGCTATGTATACATGGGAACAATTTCTTGTGGTTCAATGTATCAACTAATTTTGCTATGTTTCTTCTCTATCATTAACAGGCAGAAAATATTATAGTAGAGATGGAGATGAAAGAAATAGCCGTCCAGGTGGATTGCCTCTGCCAAATGGTGGCCGTGGCCATGGACGTGGGGCTGGACGAGGACGAGGACGAGGACGAGGACGAGGACGTGGACGTGGACCAGGACGTGTCTCTAGTGATAATGAGCCATCTGACAGCAGCAACCGAAATGGAGATAGCTGGAATGGGAATGGCCTTGGGGGCAGAAGCTGGCAGGGGCAGGTGCATGGCAACAGTTGGAATGGAAGTGATTTTGGATGTAACTGGAGCACAAATCCTAAGGATAAAGGTGTGGATGGTGATGGAAAGAGAATGTTTTCTGAGGGTAATGGAAGTGGTGGAAGTTGGGGTGCCAACCCTTCTGGTGGAAACAGTTGGAATCTGTCTGGGAAAGCTGGGAATGATGATGGAGCCAACCTAGGCAGGAATGGTACTGATTCACAGGGTATTCTCGGAAGTGGTGCTGCAAGCGGCAATGACTGGTTGGTTGGAAGCAGTAACTTTGGTGGGAATGGTGGGTGGGGAAATAAGAACAGCTCTGGTGGTAGTGGAGGTGGTTTTAACAATGATACAGAGGCTGGGACTACTGGATGGGGTTCTAAATCTGGGAAGAGCTCCTCTTTCACAGGTGGTGGGAGTGGATGGTCCTGAAGTGCCAGTAGTGATCTGGCCAATTCCTCCTAACTTAGATTGTCTATTCCAAGCTTATACCAAGGCATATAGAACAACTGCAACTCCTTTTGTTTTGTTTTGGATTTTTTTTTTTAATCTTTTTGCTGTAATTGTTGAAATGCATGGCTAACAAGTAAAAACAGAAGAAAAACAGCCTGACCTCCCTTTATGGAAAGTCAATTAGAGACATCTTTATGCGACTTTTTGATCTTTGATAGGAAAGGATTCATATTTGATGATAAATACTCTCTTTTTTCCATTGTCAAATTGTCAGTATTTTAGAGGTTGCTGATATTTGTCTGTTAAGTTGTGGGTGTAACCATTCCAATGATTTTTGTTGCTCTAGAACTTCTATTTGTGCATACAAATTTTACCTGAACTCTAAAAATTTTATGTCAAATATAAATTTGGCCAACACCTGCAGAATTCCACTTGTTTATGGCCACCTTCTCCAAGTGAGTTGATCCCTGCTTATGTTGCTGCTCTTTTGTTTTCAGTAAGCCTCTCTGAGGCCAGGATTGCCTTGTGGAATGAGTATGAGCAAGCACGGATGCTCTATATTCTTGGAACTGTAGATAATTTTATCTTATTTTATAAGCCTATGAGGAGTTTAACCATTAAATATAAATGGATTGACTTGGGGGGAGTTTAACCATTATTACAGTCACGACCGAACCTATGTGCCGGACCGGCATTAGGACTTGGGCCAGTTTAAAGCTCCCAAGACCAGTAGTAAGCCTAACTATTTCTCAACCCAACTCTAAGGCCCATTTGGGCCCAATTTCAAGAATTCAACCAGACAGAGTCCGGCCATAAAATGGACTATTCAACGGGGGGTTTTGACTCGCCCAACCTGTAAACACAATATATAATAAATTGGGGAGCTCAGCTCACCCTCCACATAATCAAAATGTCATAAATCAAATGGGAGCTCAGCTCCCTCATCCAATCCCATCATGCATATGGTTAATAATTTTACAGGTCCAATATAACTTTTATAATATAGGCCTAAAATAAAAATAAGTTATTCTAACACATGCGGAGTCTAAAATTTAACTCAATTGTACAAAGTATATTAAATACTATCAATGGACCTGCGGAGAAAAAGAGCAGGTTAGCCACAAAAAATAATCCTCCTTAGCCTGGAAAAATAGATGAACAGAAGTGAGCGTTTGACTCAGAGAGTAAAATACCAATTTTAATCATAATCTCTATAACTATCTAAAGCTAATGCACCCTGTGGAGTGAAATGCAATATCCTCATAATTTTCATATCATAACAGCAAAAAGGCAATTTGGAGCACTCACACACCCAACACTGTCAAGCAATACATATATGGGAGTTGATCCCCTATACAGCCCTCTTAATCCAACCTCTGGCAGCGAGTGTCTCTCAAGCCGGATTTTCGCTTAATAAACCAAATGCGGGGTCTCAGCGAGTGTCTCTCAAGTCGTGTCTACCCGTCCTGATGTCCAATACCATACCACACGCACGCCACGCACACACACTGCTCCAAATTACCACAAATAACATCCATGACACTTCAACAATTATGAATGCAATATAAAACGTGCATAGTATTTAACTACATAGATACATATTTATAAGTGATGCATAGGCATACTTGAACATATAATAATATCGAAATTACAATTAAAATTAATATTTTACTCACAAACTTAAATTATGATCACTGGGGCGGCTGGACGGAGGAGAAAGACTGTCCCGGCTCACCTGATAATTTTATTATAATTATTTAATACATTTGACTCAATACAAACTAAGAAAAGATCAAAGATGTTCAAAGTCGTGCCGAAAATCCGGCAGAGTCTCCCCTATACCTAGGACCTATCCAACCCGCAAAATGGCTCAAAATGCACTTCTATATCCACAAATCGCACATTCACAACTCAATCACATCACATAGCCCCTCTTGAGCCCATCCAAACAGTCAACAATCACAATGTGAAAAATTACAGTTTAGTCCTTATAATTAACCCTTTTTGCAAAAACTATCCAAATGAACTCTAAAAATTCTAACACTTTGCCCCGTGGTCCTTAGCATTATTACTAAGCTAATGCAAAAAAAATTATAATTTTCTAAGCTACCACAAATATTTTATAGATTTTTAATCAAATTCAAGCGCTAGATAATTAAGAAAAAGTAAGGTTCGGGTTTACCTATGCCAATTCCGACCCCGGGAACGCGCTCGTGACGTTTGACAACGGTGGAGTAGCCAAAATCTCGACCCAATTCCTAGACTTTTTCGGTAGCCTGTCTGCCGGGCCCGAAATTTACAGACCCAGGCAACCGTTGAATTTTCACCAATTGAAGTTTCCTACACGAAGCCCACAACACTGGAGTTAGTACATAATTTTTACAAAATTTTCTAAACTCATTTAGTCCTCAGAAAAACACTACGAAATTTCGCATGATCCATCAAAAAACGGTGTCGGAAAATTTTGAAATTGGTATTGTCATGAAGCTCTCGACGAGTAGAGCACTCCTATACTCTTGATTTTCTCTTGGGGTTCATAGTTTGCGAGAAATTTAACCTAAAAATCGAAATGGGCTAAAATTTTTCGGACAAAAATTAGGTAAACCGCTCGATGGATTTTGGTGTTCTTGGTGTCTATAAAAAGCTCTCGAAGTGTAAATGGGTTTTGACACAAGACTGGTCTGATTGGTGGCCATATCGGTCGGAATTGGCCCGGAAAGACGAAACGACGCGTGCACGCAGGGAGGACTTCCCGCGACTTTTCCAACCGCCTGAAGCATCGGCCGGCGACGGGGAGGTGGCCTAGAGGTGCGCCGGCGTGTGGGGCGGTGGCTGGCTTGCGAAGGGTGGAGGGAGGAGAGAGAAAAAGGGAAGAGAAGTGGGGGGGTGTCGGGGTGCGGGGGGAAGAAAAAGTGAAGGGAAAGAGGGTCGGCCGGTTCGATTCGGCTAGTCCAATTCAGAATACAAAATTTTAAATTTTTACTCTATCTTGGGACCAAAAATGAGGCCCAAAAATTTAGAAAAAAATTTCTAGAAAACTCAGAAAAATTCGTAGAGTCCAAATATAATTTTAGTTTTGCCACGTGATCCTTAAATTAATTTTTAAAAATCATCAAAATTTTATATTTTTGAAAAATCGAACCCGATTTCTAAAATCCAAAAAATTTCAAATAATTTTCTAAAATTTAAATAAAATAAAATATCAATATTTACCCACAAAATAATAAATTTAAAAATTAAGGGTGTTATAATTACTGAATAATATACGAAATCGTTTAGTGTTATATATTTTAATCAATATTTTACATAAAAATGTTTAATTAATAACTTATATTCTAAAAATTTAAAAATTTTATAAGATATTTAAATTCTATTTGTTTATATATAATATAAGAAAATATAAATTTTATTGTAAAAAATATATATTATATTTAATTAATTATTTATATAAATTAGTTCAAATAATAGATACTTAACGTGCAAAACTTAAAACCTCCATGAATATTATTTCTCAAATATTTTATCCTCTTCATGATTCCATAACGAAATCAAGCACCCTTTATCTTTAAGTACTCTTTTTTTTTATAATTTTTTTCTATTTTAATTTATAACTTAAATGTGATGATTTATATAATTATTTAATTTATTTTTCTTTTAAAATAAAATAAAATAAAATATTTTTATTAAATTATCTTGACTTATATTGAATAAAAATTAAAATCAAAATCAAAACCGTTATTAAACATGCCCATAACCAAATCAGATCCATAGGAATCCGCCCTACTTGATCTGTTCATATTCAACAATTTTGAATCAGACCGAAACCGGGTCATGACATCCTTATTCCTTTGTTCGTGTGGTGAGTCAGTAAACGGAGCATTTTTGTAGTAAATCGGACATTCAATCCAAGCCCATGGGAGCCCGATACGCAGCCGAAATTGCGAAATGTCAGTCTTGTAATTTCAACTGGCCCGGACGATAAATTGCATCTCTGCTAATGGAAATAGAATCCTTAGGCTCTGGGGTTTTAGGGTTTTTCTGTGTTCGGACTGATACTTTCTCTATCTATTCTTATTTCCTACTCAAGAACAAACCATGACTGCTGAGATCCAGGAAGAGCTCGCTGCTCAGCTCGAAGCTCAAAAGATTCTCGAGGTAAGCACTTCATTCCCCACCTTCCCCACCGCCCCCCGCCCCCCCGGCCGGCCTCTTTCTCTCTCTCTCTTTGTATGTGTATGTGTTTGTGTACATCTTTTGATTAATTTCTAGTGGGATCTCAAGTTATTTTTATTCATTTTTTATACCAGGATAGTGATTGATCTCTGGATCATTTCTTGTTCTTCTGTTTTTGTTAGATCTAATATGATACTGTTACTTGTTCCTTATTTTGGTTGCCCCGATGTTAGTCTGGGATTAGTGTTAAAGTGTATTTTAAAACTTCAAAATTTTCATTTCTTCATTCTCCAAATGGAACAATTTCCATGTTTTTATTCTATTGTTGACGTGTTTTGCTTCAAACATTAAGTTGATATTGGAAGTTTCGGTTTTGAGTTTACAGATGATAAATGAATGAGTTGTCTTCTTACATGGCTTTTATTTGTTAAATTGTATGTGAATAGGGCCTCTATATGTCACAAAATTCCTCTGGAATTGTCATAGTTATGATAGAAAACTTAAATGGTGATAATATGTGAAAGTTCTCTGCTTGTACACTTAAAGTGATTTACTTCTTGTGATGTCTTTTGATCTTTCAAATTCTAATTGTGGGCATTTAGCTTCATGTAGTTGCACACTGTGTTCTTAGTCTTAAATATTTTCTTCCTTTGATTGGTTGAAGTCACCAAGTTGAAAAACTATTTTCTATTTTCAATTATCTTGTGAAGTCTGTATATGGAATCTTCTTTAGCTGATAATCACCCTTCTTGTCGTTTACTTAGAGAACTGTGGTGATTGTAGTAGTATTGCTCAAATCTGTTTTGTATCAGTTATTTCGGTACTGTGCATAACAGGGGCAACAATGCTGATAGCTGTCAAATTCTCATGATATAGAACACTGTTATACTGCTTCATTCTACCATACTGTTCTTTCATCTATGGGCTACTAATAGCAATCTTTACATTGTTATTTCATCAAGTCTGATAAGCCTGTGGTTGAGGATGTGGTCGAGGATGAAGATGATGATGAGGATGACGATGATGATGACGATGACAAGGATGAAGATGAAGCTGAGGGTAAAAGACAATGGAATTGATTCTCTATTTGCCCTTTTCAAATATATAAAGTTAGCCTAAAGGCATCGATGTCTTATTTGTTATGCTATTTATTTATGCCTACAATTTTTCTCCCTTCTCTTTTATTCATAGGACAACAAGATGGAGATACAAGTGGTAGGTCAAAGCAAAGCAGGAGTGAAAAGAAGAGTAGAAAAGCAATGTTGAAGCTTGGAATGAAACCTATACCTGGTGTTAGTCGTGTTACTGTTAAAAAGAGCAAGAATGTGTGTTCTTCCTACCTCATTTGATTAATCAGTTGTCTTTGCTTTTTTCTGCTTCTTTTATATATTTTTGTATTGTTTGCTACTAACACAGAATTGGTTGCCACTAAAATCAGATTTTGTTTGTTATATCAAAACCGGATGTTTTTAAAAGCCCAACATCAGACACGTATGTTATCTTTGGGGAGGCCAAGATTGAAGACTTGAGCTCACAACTACAGACTCAGGCTGCAGAGCAGTTTAAGGCTCCTGATCTCAGCCACGTGATTTCCAAGCCTGAGACTTCAACCATGGCTCAGGATGACGAAGAGGTAGATGAAACTGGAGTTGAGCCAAAGGATATTGAATTGGTGATGACACAAGCAGGAGTCTCCAGGTCCAAGGCCGTTAAGGCTTTGAAGGCAGCCGATGGAGACATAGTTTCTGCTATTATGGAGCTTACCAACTGATAGGAGCCTTGCTTAAATTGTTATGTGATTAAGTGGCATTTTTATTATGGTTCACCGTATGTGTGATTTGAAGTCGGGATTTTTTTCTTTTTGCCCCCCAAAATTTGTTATTTTCATATGGATTTGCCTCAGTTCTGTTGTATTACTAAACGAATATGAAATGCATCTTTTGGTGATTAATTGGAGTTTTCATTTCTTTAGTCATGTTCAATTCACAACTCTGTTTGACCGTTCCTTTAGAGCCTAATGCAAAGAATTTTGTCAAAAGAAGTAATTTGAGCTGACCTTAAGGTTCAAAGATTCATGAGGTTGAAACAAATTAAGGTGCTCACCTAACTAGAAATTATTACCAAGTTTGATTATAAAAAGAAAATTGTCATCCAAGTGGTATGAATAGTCGAGTATGCCTTATTTTCAATTGAAGGCAAAAGGATAAATTATTGAAATTCTAAACATATGGTTGTCCATTTCTGAAAATAAATTAAAGCCTCAACATAATTGTCAGGAAAAGCAGTTTTTGGGGGTTATAAGATGGAATTCTTGTGTATGCAATACATGATCACAAGAAATTCTCTGCCAGAAGAAATAAATTAACAAACATTTGCAGGCTTTGTTCACAATCCAAGCAATGCACCAGGTGATAGAAGATTTTTTGTTGGCAAATAATAAATACACATATTTACCTATTCAGTGGACCAGTACAGTTTGATATAATGTTATGAGCCATTACACATACATACTATCTTTTTAACCATAATGAATCTCCAGAAAAGGAATGGAGAATGTTGTTGCCCTTTAGAAAAGAGAGAGAAAAAAGGGGAACCCATGTAGAGCTCAAGAATGCTTTCACTCTATCCTTTGTCCCTGCTATAATCATGCGATATTTGAGCCAGACCTCATAGCAGAATCCTGACTCAACAAGCAGTGGTTACATCTATAATACTGTTTTATTCCTGAAATATTTGTTTGTGTAGATAGGAAATAACTGCAACTGTATGAGCACTAAATTCAACTTTAGGAGCTTCTGCCTTTATTATAGTCCAGCTCTCTCATTCTTCAAGTCTAAAAACAAATTAAAATTTGGTTAATTGATCAGTTAAGTCAATTTCTCCATAGATTATGAAGAAGTGAGGGAACAGGTAGAGAAGAAGAAAAGCACATGTTGGGGACCTAAGAGAAACCTTTGTGCATGTATGTTGCAGCAGCCACGACAAAAACATCAATGTACATCTCCATTCTACATCCACCACTATTCACTAAAGTATGTCTCCCTCCACTAGAAGAATTAAGATTTAAGACTGCAAAGTTGGCCAGTAATTTTCACAACTAGTAACTCTGTTAATCAGCCAAAAATTCTAAATACCCAATGCTTTGAATCTGATGCAATAAATGACCTTTCATACCCTCGCAAAAAAATACAATGAAATGCTATCACATGTTGCCCACTTCAAATGATTTACAACAGAGTCTTTTTCAAAGGTATGTCATGCTGATAAGTAGAAGTCCCAGGTTACAGAATGTGGAAACCCTGAAGACCGGATGGAGACACAGTTTCAGCTAGAATAGGCAGCCTTCCTTAAAATGTTAGGAGATATGGAAACACTTAATGTTTTAGGTTTCTCGAATTTAAGCTGTGTAATTCTGGATCTTTTCTAACTTTGTTAGTTCCCTGCCACCATTATTTTTTCTATTGTATTAGTTAAAAAATTAGAATCTAGTGTTTAGTGTTACTGTGAAGTTTCTGTAATTTTATTACCACTTTATATTGGGAATTTCTTTTCTCATTGCTTGTCATATTTTTGTCACGGAATTTAGATTGGCAATAACATAAAGTTGAAGGTTAGGCAGTCCTTTCAAAGGTGTCACAGGAACAAATTCACCATAAGAACAGAACAAGATTTTCTGATATCAAAATTTGAGAACTTTGAGTGCAGATGGTTAAGTTGTGACATCAATTTGAAGTTCAAATACATAGTTAGAAGTGATTAACAACATGCATCAAAAGAAGGGGGAAAAGAGACAGAATCAATGGAATGGAACTAAATTATGATGAAAAACCACTAAGTTATGATCTTCAGAAACCGATATCCACAATGACATGAAATGAACTCACATAGCTAGCAATTTGTTTTGCAGTGTTGATGTAAACTTACTATTTTGCTATGCAGTACCTATCTTTTTAGCTTTGCCGGCGCTAAAATACATCTCCAATAAACCTGGGACTTCATCTGCATATCTATCTATATAATTCTTCAGGAAATCCTTCTCACTTAATACGAACACCCATTCAATTTTCCTGTTCCAATTAATCAGTTCCTTTGACTGCAAAACCTTCAAAACACCATACCTTGGACGAAGCCTTTTGTCAACTGCATACAAAAGAAACTTGGGATACGCAATTATAGTATGCAGTTCCAACTTCACAGTGTTCATGCAGAAATCCATCACATTCTTGATTTTCTTCTCTGAGCAAGCTAAAATAACTGGTTCTCGCACCAAAGCCGACAAAATCTCTTCTTCACTCCATCCAAAACTCTTCATCAGCTCAATTTTCTTCTTCCAAGTAGACTCACTCATTGATAGCATCACTCTAACAGCATGTACAAACATTCGAGACGTTGGTTGAAGGCCTAGAATTTTAACAGCATTCACTGCATAAACCATATTATGATGCTTTTGCATTATAGCCCTCGGCTGCAACGTAATAATTTTTCCCACTCTGTGAGGAGGCACACCCTCTTTTATTAAGAAATCCACATTTGGTTGCATTGTACCCTTCAAATCAAACGTCAAAACGCTTAATAGCCGCTACAGTTTTGTCATTACCGCAAAGACAAGACCTCAATAACTCAAAAGATGGTTTAGTATGAGTATCTAAAGCTCTTCTCAAAATTGTCGGATTTGACACAATAAGCTCAGGCAGAAGCTCACCTACAAAGCCATTTTTCATGAGGCACTCAAATTTAGGCTGGAGATTATTGCCCACGCTGCAATGGGCCGCTTTGCGATCAATCTGGCCACATGGGTATCACTGAAGTTGTGAGCTTTCAAGACTTCCAGTACAGATTGAGGTCTCCGTAGGTTATTCTCGTCGAGCTGACACTTCAGGGAGTCTGAAAGAGCAGATTCTAAGGGATTCCCAAAAGAGTTCACAAGGCTGTTAATGACGAAGAGGAAGTGGAGGCGCGCAATGGAGAGGTGGAAGAGAAGGGTATTGCAGATGCTTGCAGAAAACGTTTTTGTACCAGAAAAAGAAGATTTCTGATTAGGGTATTGGACATTTTGGAAGTAAGGAGCCGTTAGAAGACGAACACAAAGTCCAGACTAATGGACAACGCATAGATTTGCAGAGAGAGAGAGAAGAGAGAGATGGTGACAAAGAAGGGTTCCTGCCAGGCCACGGGTTCCCTCGTGTAGAGGAATGGGCCGAGTTTGCTTAATAAACAATAAACCATTACGGCATTACCTAAAAATGAGAACACAAAGCTTAAATGATACAAGAATTTTTCACATCAGTTAGAGGAAAGACTTAAAATAAGTGAAATAAGTGGAAGTCCAAAGCTACTGAAGACAATCAATCTGTATTCCTAGTAGTTTCACAATAAATATAAGCGATTTGTACCTTCCAATTCTATCGAAGCAGGAGACTAATTTTATTATTATTATTTTTTTTTTTTTGGATTAATTACACAGACCTACATCCATCAGAGACAAGAGCCTTCAGAATGGGTGAAGGAATGGCTATAAGCCAATTACATGGAAGCTGGTTCTTGAATCAAGCTTTGCAAGGTTATGAGCAACCCCATTGCTTCTGATATAAGAGAATTGAACTGCTTCAAACTGATGAGAGAAATGCAGAATGTATTGAACTGAGGCTTGGACTTCCCAACAAACATTCGAGTGACCATTTTTAACGGCAGAAATCAAGCCTTCTGAATCGGATTCAATGATAATAGAAACAGGAGACTAATTAAAGCCTAAGTCGTTTTCATAGAAAATAATTTTTTTTTAATTTAATTATTAAAATTCAAGAACAAAGTCGAAAATAATGACAAATTCTTCATCTTATCATTATTTCGCTGCTGCTTATCTCAACCCTGATGTTTAATTTGATTACTTGTTTTTTTGGAAATTGGAAGAAAGATCACAAGAAAGACGCTCGCTATGGAGAGGAGACATCACCTGTCAGAAGTCGCCAAGGTCAAAACCCTTCCGCTTCGTGTTCTTCTTCTTCTTCAGTGACTGCAACAACCAAAAATCTTCTCACCTTTAATCTTAACCTCTTTTGCAATAGACACACTATTTTAATCATAATGAATCTCCAGAAAAGGAATCGAAAATGCCATTGCCCTTTAGACAGGAGAGACAGAAAAAAGGGAAGCCATATGTAGCTCAGGAATGCTTCTTTCTGACCTCTATCCTTGCTATAATTATGGGATATTAGAGCCTGAGCTCATAGCAGAATCCTTTGACTCTACAGACGAGTTACATCTACACCATTGTTTTCTTCCTGCAATATTTGTCTGTGCATGTTGTAGCAGCTATGACGAAAACATTACTGTAAATTTCCCTTCTACATCCATCACTCTCAATGCTCACTGAAGTAAGCTTCCCTCCTCTAGAAGCAATAAAATTAAGACTGGAAAAAATGTTGCTACCTTGGTCAGTGTATTTCCCCGTTAACTCTGTTAATCAGCCCAAAATTCTACATACCCAATGTTTCGTTCTTGAGTTTGATGCAATAAATGACCTTTCACACCCTTGCAATGAAATACAAAGAAATGCTGTCACATGTAGTCCACTTCCAATGCTTTACAACACAAGAATACCTCTTTTTCAAAGGTATGCCAATCTGATAAGTAGAAGTCACAGGTTAAAGAAAGTGAAAACCCTGAACACTGCAGATGGAGACATAGTTTCAGCTTGCATGGAACTTACCGACTAATAGGACAGCCTTCCTAAAATGTTAAGAGATACGGAAGCACTTTTTGTTTTCAGTTTAAGCTGTTTAAGTCCGGATCTTTTTAACTTTGTTATTTTTCCCTTGATCATGATTTTTTTCTATTGTATTAGTTAACAAATTTGAACCTAGTGTTTGGTGTTACTGAAGCTTTAGTCTCTCATTGATTACCATGTTACAATGGGAATTTCTTTTCCAATTGCTTGTCATATTCTTTCAGTGCTCACAGAATTTAGATTAGCGATAACATAAAGTTGAAGGTTAGGCAGTCCTTCCAAAGGTGTCATAAAAACAACAAAAATTCACCATAAGAACAGAACAAGATTTTCTGACATCAAAATTTAAGAACTTTGAGGAGTACATATGGTTAAGTTGTGTCCTCAATGTTGGAAGTTCAAATACAAAGTAAGAAGCGATTAACAACATGCATCAAAAGAAGGGGGTAAAGCAACAAAGAACTAAGGGAATGGAACTAAAATTGTTATGAAAAAACAGCAAGATATGACCTTAAGAAACCAGTATCCAAAATGATATGATATGAACTCACGAAGCTACTAATGAGTTTTGCATTGTTGATGTAAAATTACTATTTTGCTATGAAGTACCTATATATTTAGCTTTGTTGGCGCCAACATACATCTCCAATAAACCTGGAACTTCATCTGCATACCTATTAACATAATTCTTCATGAAATTCTTCTCAGTTATTGTGAACAACCATTCAATTTTCCTGTTCCCTTCAATCAGTTTCTTTGATTCCAAAACCTTCAAAACATCATATCTTGGACGAAGCCTTTTGTCAACTGCATACGTAAGAAACTTGGGATACGCAATTATAGTATGCGGTTCCAACTTCATAGTGTTCATGTAGAAATCCATCACATTCTTGATTTTCTCCTCTGAGCAAGCTAAACAAAGTGGGTCTCGCACAAAAGCCGACAATATCTTTTCTTCGCTCCATCCAATACTCTTCAAAAGTTCAATTTTCTTCTTCCAAGTAGACTCACTCATTGATATCATCACTCTAACAGCATGTACAAACATACGAGACGTCGGTTGAAGGCCCAGATTTTTAACAGCATTCACTGCATAAACCATCCTATGCTTCTTTTGCATTATAGCTCTTGGCTGCAACGTAATAAATTTTTCTAGGCAATGAGGAGGCACGCCTTCTTTTATTAAGAAATCCATATTTGGTTGCATTCTACCCTCCAAATCATGCGTCAACAACCAAGAAGAACGCTTAATAGCCGCTACAATTTTATCATTATCATTAAGATAAGATCTCAAGAACTCAAAAGATTGTTTGATATGAGTATCTAAACCCCTTTTCAAAATTGTCCGATTTAACACGATAAGCTCAGGCAGAAGCTCACCCACAAAGCCATTTTTCATGAGGTACTCAAATTTAGGCTGGAGATTGCCTCTTACCCTGCATTGGAGGACTGGAGGCCACTTTGCAATCAATTTGGCCACATGGGTATCGCTAAAGTTGTGAGCTTTCAAGACTTCCAGTACGGATTGAGCTTTTTTGTAGCTTATTCTTCTCGAGCTGAAACTTCTGGGAGGCCGATATAGCAGATTCTAAGGGAAGCCCACATGAGTTCACGAGGTATTGAACTGTAAATGACGAAGAGGAAGTGGTGGTGGGCAATGGATAAGTGGAAGAGAAGGGTATTGCAGATGCTTGCAGAAAACGTTTTTGTACCTGAAAAAGAAAGTTTCTTATTAAGGTATTGGTCATTTTGGAAGTACAGAGCCTATAGAAGACGAACACAAGGTCCAGATTAATGAACAAAGCATTGATTTGCAGAGAAAGATATGGTGACAGATAAGGGTTTCTGCAAGGCCACTAGGGTTCCTGTTGCAAAGGAATGGGCCGAGTTTGCTAGATTTGAGTCGACTCGTTTCGACCCATAATAAACAGTAAACGCTTTTTACTTATGGATATCATATCCATTTTTCATTTTCTAAAAACTTTTAGTTTTCATTTTTTTTATTGAAAAGAGAATAAATATGAAAAAAAAATAATAACAAATAATTTTTAATTAAAAAATTTTAAATCAATTATTCATATTTTTTGTAATTAAAAAATAAATCATTATAAACATATTTAAAAATTTATTTTATTTTAAAAAATTATTTTATTTTAAAAAAGTTTTTAAAATATATTATTTATTTATTTTACAATAATATGATTAATTTTTTAATATAAATAATTTTTTAAATAATTATTCATTTTAAATATTAATAAAATTATTGTTTTATATTTAAAAACATAATTTTATTATAAAGAAAAATATTGTTATTTTAAGTTTTTTTTTTATTTTAGTAAAATTATGAAAATTAAAAATTAATTTTTTTAATTTTTCATTTAAAAAGCTAGTATAAGTGAATAAATACTAAACCATTATAAAAAAAAAAGCTAAATTTATAATTTTTTTTAGTATGAGTGAATTACTCTACTGTTCTTAAAAATTATCATTTCGCATTCATAAATTTTGATAATTATGTTAAAAAATTAATTTTTTTTAATTTAATAGATATCCAATAAATCAAGTAATAATCAATGAATTATACAATGAAAGGTAAAACGAGTTAATTTTTTATTTTTTTAAGTAATTAGTCATTCCATTCAAGCTTTTATATTTTTGTCATTAGTTAATAATTAATTAAGCTTTACCATAATCTCCCATAACACTTATATTCCCTCACTCATTTTTGTAGCTTCCCTTCTCTCTCTTCCTCATTTCTCTCCCTGTCACGCTCCATCTCCATCTCACTCTCTCTCTCTCTCTCTCCATATTATTTGTCTCTCTTTCCCTTTTGTCTCTACCATCTTTTTCCATCTTTGGCTCTCAATCCTTCTCCATTTTTGTCTCCTCTACTTCTTTATGCAAATCCAAACACAATAATAAAGACAAAAAAACAAATGCAAAATCAACAAACTCAACAAATAATTAATCAAAATCAGCCACAAATCAACAAGTTCTAGGAATTTCAGGGATTAAAATTACAATTTGACAAGATTACAAAGCAACAAGTTCCATGAATTTCAGGAATCAAAATTACAATCTGCGGAGAACTAAAATCAATAACCTAATACACTCACTTTTTTTGAAAAATACAATGTGCAAGAAACTGGTCGAAGAAGAGAACTAGAAGAAGAAAAAAAAAATCCAAGAATTAGTTTTGCCCCTTACAAATTGTGTGAAACCTATGAATCAGCTATGGCTTCCACCACCATGCATACCACTTGAGCCCCCTTGCATGGCCACAACAACATGAAAACAGTACCCAAAGAACTTGAATCCAGCTGTTGGAAGATGCCCTCACTGTTGGAGCCACTTGTAATATATGAGCAAGAAGTGTTAGAAGCAACATCATTGTGCTTTTTTGGTTGATGAATTTCATATTCTGACATTTTCAATCAAATGAAGTTCAAACAGAGCTTATGACATCTAATCCATAACTTGTTAGAGTGGGATCTGACTTCTCAAGCTTTTTCACATTGAGAAAGCATTCACCAAAACCCTAGTATTGGGTGGTGGGGGTTGGTGGTGGTTGTGTTGGGTGGTGGGGTGTGGGATGTGGAGAGAGAGAGAGAGAGAGAGAGAGAGAGAGAGAGAGAACAAAACAACGAAGAGACTAGTATTGCTTGCAAGGCTATAGGGAAGAGGGTTCTTGGAGGAAATAGCCCTGATGGCCTGTGTTTCTACGAAGCTGGAATAAAGATCACAGGAAAGACGCCATGGAGAGGGGACATCAACATATTCACAAATGTCAAAAACCTTCCTCTCCACACACTCTTCTTCTTCTTTAATGACTGAATCGTTGGGCTGCAACAACCCCAGTTTTTCTCTCACCTTTATTTCCCTGCTTGAAGCTTCAGGCATGCATACACATTGCAACGCATTTTTGTTACAGTTGGACAATTAAACAAACCAATCATTACCTCTTTCTCAGCAGAGACATTTTAACCACAATGAATCTCCAGAAAAGGAATAGAAAATGTTGTTGCCCTTTTCAACAGGAGAGAGAGAGAGAGAGAGAGAGAGGGGAAGCCATGTGTTTCACAGGAATGCTTTCCTTCTAACCTCTGTCCTTGCTATAATCATGGGATATTAGAGCCAGAGCTCATAGCAGAATCCTGAGACTTTATGTCTTTACCAACAGGAGTTCCATCTATACTACTGTTTTCTCCCTGAAATATTTGTTTGTGTAGATAAGAAATAACTGCAAATGTACAATTTACCAACAAAGCTTCTGCCTTCATTACAGCCCAGCTCCCTCATTCATCGTGTCTAAATGCAAATTAAAAGTTGGCTAATGGATTTGTTAAGTCTATTTCTCTATAGAGTATAGATTGTGAAGAAGTAAGAGAAAGGGTAGAAAAGAAGAAAAGCACAAGTTGCCAACCTAAGAGAAACTTTTATAGCAAGTACTATAAAAAAAGGTCTGTATATGCATAGCTTCCACAGTAATAAAAAAGGTTGAAAAACTGATTTACTGATTTCACATTCATATGCAAACAATCCCAATCTGGGAATACACAATGATTCTTCATCTTTCAATCATTTAGTTTGTGTGCATGTATGTTGTGGCAGCTATGACAAAAACATTAATGTACATTTCCCTTCTACATCCACTACTACCAATTGAAGTAATCTTCCCTCTTCTAGAAGCATTAAGATTAGAACTGAAAACAAAAATGTTGCCACCTTGGCCAGTATATTTCCAATTGTCAAACCCTTGCAAAGAAATACAATGAAAGCTATCACATGTAGTCCACTTCCAATGCTTTACAAAACAAGAGTACCTCTTTTTCAGAGGTATGCCAATCTGATAAGTAGAAGTCACCGGTTAAAGAAAGTGAAAATCCTGAACACTGCAGATGGAGACAAAGTTTCAGCTTGCATGGACCTGACCAATTAAGAGGACAGCCTTCCCTAAAATGCTGAGAGATACGGAAGCACTTTTTGTTTTCGGTTTCTCTACTATAAGCTGTATAAGTCCGGATCTTTTCTAACTTTTGTATTTTCCTAATATCATGATTTTTCTATTGTATTAATTAACAAATTTGAACCTAGTGTTTTGGTGTTACCGTGAGGCTTTATTGTCTAATTGATTACCACGTTACAAAGGGAATTTCTTTTCTAATTGCTTGTCATATTTTTTCAGTTCTCACAGATTTTAGATTAGCGATAACATAAAGTTGAAGGTTAGGCAGTCCTTCCAAAGGTGTCATAGGAACAAGAAAAATTCACCATAGGAACAAGAAAAATTCACCATAAGAACAGAAGAAGATTTTCTCACATCAAAATTTAAGAACTTTGAGGAGTGCATATGGTTAAGCTGTGTCCTTAATGTTGGAAGTTCAAAAACAAAGTAAGAAGAGATTAACAACATGCATCAAAAGAAGGGGGAAAAGTGACAAAGAACTAAGGGAACGGAACCAAAATTGTCATGGAAAAACACCAAGATATGACTATAAGAAACCAATATCCAAAATGATATGAAATGAACTCACATAGCTACTATTGTGTTTTGCATTGTTGATGTAAACTTACAACTTTGCTATGAAGTACCTAGCTTTTTAGATTTCTTGGCGCCAACATACATCTCCAATAAACCTGGGACTTCATCTGCATACCTATTAACATAATTCGTAAGGAATTTCTTCTCAGATATTGTGAACAACCATCCAATTTTTCTGTTCCCTTCAATCGGTTCCTTTGACTCCAAAACCTTCAAAACATCATACCTTGGACGAAGCCTTTTGTCAACTGCATACATAAGAAACTTGGGATACGCAATTATAGTATGCGGTTCCAACTTCATAGTGTTCATGTAGAAATCCATCACATTCTTGATTTTCTCCTCTGAGCAAGCCAAGCAAAGCGGTTCTCGCACAAAAGCCGACAAAATCTCTTCTTCACACCATCCAAAACTCTTCATCAGCTCAATTTTCTTCTTCCAAGTATACTCACTCATTGATATCATCACTCTAACAGCATGTATAAACATTCCAGACGTCGATTTAAGGCCCAGATTTTTAACAGTATTCACTGCATAAACCATCCTATGATGCTTTTGCATTAGAGTTCTTGGATGCGACTTAATAAGATTTTCGAGGATATGAGGAGGCACACCTTCTTTTTTTAAGAAATCCATATTTGGTTGAATTGTACCCTTCAAATTAAACGTCAACAACCATGAACTACGCTTCATAGCCGATACAATTTTGTCATTACTATAAAGATAAGACCTCAACAACTCAAAAGATGGTTTGATTTGAGTATCTAAAGCCCTTCTCAAAATTATCGGATTTGACACAATAAGCTCAGGCAGAAGCTCACCTACAAAGCCATTTTTCATGAGGTACTCAAATTTAGGCTGGAGATTTTCGCTCACTCTGCAATGGAGGACTTGGGGCTGTTTTGAGATCAATCTGGCCACATGGGTATCAGTGAAGTTGTGAGCTTTCAAGACTTCCAATACAGATTGAGCTCTCTGTAGGTGATTCTCGTCGACCTGACGCTTCCGGGAGTCTGAAAGAGCAGATTCTAGGGGAATCCCACATGAGTTGACGAGATGTTGAACTGTAAAAGACTGTGAGGAAGTGGCAGTGGGCAATGGAGAATTGGAAGAGAAGGGTATTGCAGATGCTCGCAGAAAACGTTTTTGTATCTGAGAAAGATGGGTTCCGATTAGGCTGTTCTTCATATTGGGAGAAAAGAGACTTTAGAAGAGAAACATAAAATCTATATTTGATGGCTACAGGGATGCGTTTCTGCTAGGTTTTCCTGAGGAATGGCCCGATTTTCCTAGATTTTTGTCGACTTGTAAAGCTTTAACCAATGAATTTTAGCTATTAAACTTATCTTCAGAGCTGCGAGTCATCAAATTTGAATTCCCATCAAAGCTATTAATGTTATTCTAGTGTTTTTTTTTAACATGTATTATATCTTTTCTACTCTAATTTAATATTTTTATATATTATTTTTTTATTTTTTTATTTAATATAATATTATAATATTATAATATATTAATTATTATTATTATTATATTTTATTTTTTATAATATATATATATATTATATATGTGCTTATTATTTTTAAATTAAATTAATAAAAATAAAAATATATTAATAAAAATAAAAAAATTATAAAAATAAAATTTATAATGAAAATTTTATTATTATAATATATTTTTATAATGGTAAATATTTTATAAATATATAAATTTAATTATTTATTATTTTGTTAGTTTAGAAATGTTGTGCTTGTTAAAATTAATTAGTTTTTATTATTTTATAATTTTTATATAATATATATGTAATTAATTTAAAATTTTTAAATTTTTTTAATATTATTTAAAAATTTATACATAATAGTAAAATAAATTCAATTTGATATAATTTTATATAATATTAATTTTTTATTTTTAATTTTATTTTTTTAATATTATTTAATAAAATTAATTATACACATCAATATTATTAATTTTTATTTAATATATAATATTTTATATAATTTTATTTTTTTTAATGATATGGAGAAAAATTTTAAAAATAATATTGAAAATATATCAATATTAATAAATTATTTATAAATCATAAAGTAATAACTAAAATATTTTTTTTCTATTAAAAAATAAAAAATTCATGCAATAAAATAAAAATCACTGATGTTAATATATTGTTATTTGTAATTAAAATGATTATAGTAAAAAATATATAAATAATTATTTGATTTATAATAAAATATTTTATCAAAATAATTTATAATATATTTTTAAATTAATTTTTTTAAAATTAAACATCAAATTTGAAAAAAAATTATTGAATCTAAATAAAGAAAAAATATGTTAAATGATATAATACTTATATTTATATGGAAATTGTGATTTTTTTAATTAAATTATCAATTTGTGTTTGTATTTAAATATAAATTTATTAAATTAAAATAACAATTATATATTTAAATTATGATTTTTAATTTTTTTTATATATTTATTATTTACCAAATTATGATAATATTATAATATTAAAAAAATAGTATACATTTTTATATGTACAACATTAAAATTTTTAAACTTTTAATAATGTGTCATTTTTAAATAAAAAATAATATTATAAATTATAATTATCCTATTAATTATATTAATTTTATAATTAAATTGAAATTTAATAAATTATGTTAATTATTAATTTTTTAAATAATATATTTATCTATTTAAATGATGTTTTTTATATATAATCTTTTTATATTTTATACGTAATTATTTATTATTTAAAAATTTTAAATTCATATAATTTTAATATATATTGCATATTAATTAAATATTTTATATAAATCAAAGAATATGAATTTTTTTTTTCATTGTTGAATATATATATAAATTTAATTTTAATTAGAAGTAATTTATATATTAATGTGATCATTAAAAATTTTAGAAATATATTTATAATTAAGAAAAATATAAATTTATTTTATATGAATTTTTTTTAATAAACTAATAAAAAATTAAATTAAATGACGATTTCAACAATATCAATAAAAGAATTTATTATTTAACTGATAAAAATTAATTTTTTTCTTATTTTTTTATGTAAATTCAAATGTAATTATATTAAAATAAATTATATAAGTAATTATAAAATAAAGATAAAAATTTATTAGAATTCATTAAAAAAGTTATTCATATAAATAAAATACATTCCTATTTTTATAAATAATATAAATCATTAAGTTATTTTTATAAAATTTTATTTAAAATTATATTATAATAAAAATTTAATTCAGTAGACTTTAAATATAAGTAAAATTAAAAATTTTAAATTTATATAAACTCTAAAATTATATAGATAATTAAAATTTAATTTCTAAGAATTTTAAATTTATATAAATTTTAAAATTAAATTAAATATTAAAAATATAATTATAAATAATATAAATAATTAAAAGTAATTTAATCAATATTTCTCTTTCACATATTATATTTTATATAAATATTATAGGTAATATATATGTTAAAATTATATATATATAAGGATTGGAAATAGAATAAGTATATTATTTTAGATGGATTATAATTAGAGTAGTTAGGTCATGTTATATGGAATGACTGACACATAAATCTGGTAAAGGAATTATACGATATGAATTCTAATTACGGCAATTAGGTCATTTTCTTTTTAACATAAAAGAATATTGGGAAGGAATTTTTTAAAGTAATTAAATGTTTTTTAGGATTTATAAACTTTACATTTTTATTTGAAAGGATAGAAGATTTTCTAAAATATAATTTTTTAAAATTTTTATTTTTTAACTTATTAAATTAATAAATTAAGGAAGTACTTAATTTTTAAATTTTAAATATTTAAAAAAAATTATTTTCTCTTAAATATTAAAAAATTATAAATATTTAAAAATCACAAAAAACTTTCCTTTGTAAAACTCTATGCTTCTCTCTCTCCTCCCAAACAGAGGGTAACTGATCTTGGGGGGGGGGTTAGCGTGCGAGTCGGCAATTCTAGGAATATATGTTACTGATAAAGGAGGATAATTTGACAACAAACACTTAATCTCATGAATGATAACCTCCCAATCTGATGGGATTGGATTAAATCTTCCTAATCAGGTTGTGTATAAACTCTAATTCTCCAAGTGGTTAAGCCAGGAGGATGTCTTCTATTCTGATGTCGCGTAGGCTCTCTTCTAAGCTGTCAAACCTGTCTCCTTCTTGTGTTTGTTCTCATTTCATCTCCCAAAAAACGCAAAACCCTGTCTTTAGATTGTTTCGTCATTACTCCAGTTCTCCTTTCTCTCAAGAGCAAAACCCCTTCAACCCTAATGAGCATTTTGTTAGATCGTCCTTAAGTTTTACTAGCCCAACCAAAAATCTAATTCTCCAAGTGGTTAAGCCAGGAGGATGTCTTCTATTCTGATATCGCGTGCGTTCTCTTCTAAGCTGTTGTTTGTTCTCATTTCATCTCCAAAAAACGCAAAACCCTGTCTTTAGATTGTTTCGTCATTACTCCAGTTCTCCTTTCTCTCAAGAGCAAAACCCCTTCAACCCTAATGAGCATTTTGTTAGATCGTCCTTAAGTTTTACTAGCCCAACCAAAAATCATGATTTTGCTCTGTCAGCAGTGGAAAAGTCGAGATTTTTTTCAACATTTACTAGAGAGAAATCCCCAATCCCTGGTTTGAAGAACAAGGAAATGACTTTAACAAAACCCTTGAGTTCAAGTATTGATACCCAGTTAACTCATCAAAAACCTAGATGCTTTTCAAGCTCAGATTCACCTTCTGATCCTGAGAAATCCCATAATGCAAACAAAATACCCAAATTCAAGCATCAAGAAAGAGAGGAGCCTATCGCGGGAAGAGACCCTAATGAGAACAGAGAAGTTGGTGCAATGCTAATGAAGAAATTGCATGGTTTGATGAAAATTGGGGGTCTTCTGGGACTGGTTAGCATTGGGCTTGCGGCTTCCATTGATTATATCACCAAAGGAACTATACCAATAAAAGAAGTGTTTGACAGTTGCGGGTTGATTATTACAGGCACTATTTGGCTGATGCAACTTTGCAAATCAGCAGAGAAGCGTGGTAGGTTGCAGATTCTGACTCTTATCCTTGAGGTTAAATGTTTTCTTTGAGAGCGTACTTGGTGTTTCTTATCTGTCTTGTGTTCAGTTGGATTTTGTTGCATTTATGATTGTGTACGAGTTAAACAACTCTGCCCTTGATATTATTTGTGATTACTCTAAAATCTGCACAATGTTCGATTATAGGTACGCCCGACTTTTTTATGGGGGTGCTTTGGGAGCTAAAGTCTCTGATTTTGCTTCTACAGCTTACATATCTGCTGTGGGGTTTTCTTCTAGTTCTTATACTTGGAGGTCTTATGGTGCTGCCATTGGGAATGGATGCTTTAGAGTAACTTTCTGTTTGTATTAGTAACTTCTCTTTTGTATTGACCAACTTGTTTATTACTGTTGTCTATCAATGATAATTGACTGGATATAGAAGTTCAATGGTGTTGGAGACTAATTCTTTGTTTGCATCCTTATTTGTGCAGGGGAAATGAGGAGGAAGGAAAAGTAAAAAAAATTCAATCTTCATGATGGATAAATTTATTAGGATAGGAGAGAAATCCACCTTTTTTATTTTTTATTTATTTTTTTTTTTGTTTTTATCTAAGCTCAGGCATGTATTCCCAAAGGATTTGCCTTAAATGTGGTATTTTTTTTTATATGTTATTATCCTTTAATTTTTTTTATAATATTATTAGGTCATATTTTTTTATTATATATTAAATATAAATTATTTAATAATTATTTTCTCGATATTATATTATATTCTTATTATTATTAGAAGGTAAGTTATTATATATTACCATATGTTTTATTTATATATTTATACTTATCACATATATTTTTATTCATATTATATATAAATAGAATTTAATTATTTTTATTATGAAATATTTATTAAAAAGTTTGAAAAATGAACAAATAATAAAAATAAAATATGAAATAATTAATAAAAAATTTAAGACATTATATTATTTTTACATATTAAAATTAAAAAATATATAATATAAAATTATTAATATCACATACATTAATACGAATAATTCTTTAATATAATTATATGTTAGTTAGTTATTAATTCAATTTAAATAAACTTATTTGAATATAAGCAACACCCTATCAACTAAAATTACATAGGATAAAGTAAATATAAGCATAGTATACAGTAACAAATTAATAAAGTAAAATTACATAGATGATCCTCAACGATAAAGTAGTACAAAAGTTCACTAAATTAACTAGTAAATTACAAATAATTAATGTCTTGTGTAAGATTATGTATATAACAAGGCTATAATGAAATTAATTAATTTATAGAATTTTAATTTCGTTGATTACAATTTTTATTATTTAATATTTTGAGGGAAAAAAAAAGGTGGCATTATAGTATGTTTCATGTTCAGAGGCATTCTTCTTTTCTGCAAATTAATTTTACCTTTAGCAGTGCCCAATAATATATCTCACTAAGATGGTTCGTTTCCCTCTTTTGCAAAGTCATATCTCCATAACAAGAATAATGCAGGCATCATTCTCGCAAGAAAACTAGATAATCTATCTGCAAAGAGAAGAGCAGAAATAATGAAAGATGTAAGACACTTTTTACAGCAAAAAAGAGCAGAAATGAAATAGATGAGAGCAGAAGCATTTGAAGGGTATTGAAGTAATTTTTACATAAACAACTTCTCCTGATTTTCCTCTAATTTGGAGGAAAATCTTTTGGGGTTAATACAATAGAGGGGAAAATTGCCTTTTCTCTTCCTTTCTCTTTCTTTTTCCTCTTTTTCTCTCTTTAAATCAATGTCTAAATAAGAAAAATTAGAGAAATTTATTTTTTTTTTCTCTATTATCTATTCAAATAAGAGTAAATGTTGTTATAGAAATGAATGATAAATATAACAATCTTATAAAAAAGTAGAAAAATATAAATAATATAAATACTAACATATATGTGTTTTGTGGAATAATTTTAATAATAAAAATTAAAATCAAGTGCAGCACAACTACTACCTTTATTTTATTATTACATATATAATCAAAAAAGAAAAAAGCGTTGATGAATTTTCACAATCATTAATCCATGATAAATATGGATCAACTTGATTCCTATCCTATTCATAATAACTTGTTGCTAAACTTAATGCTTCATTGTCCAAATCAAATTTACATAGAAATCAAATTTAAATTAGTATTGAAATGATTAAAATTCATTCGATCGATTCTTCAATCCATTTCAAAATCTTTAATTTAAGTCAAAATAACCCATTTTTTGAGTGTTGGAAACATATTTTAATATAATTTTTAGTGTTTTAATATTTTAATTTAAAACAATTATTGAATTAAAAACCCCAACACACAATAAAAAAAATAATTAATTTCACTAAAAATTAATGTTAACTCATTAATTATTGTTGGATATTTAAGTATTATTAATTTTTTTAATGCACCCTATACATTGTTTATACTCATTATACTTATTCGTAATTTTATTTTTTTTATATGTAATTTTAAAAAATTTACAGTGATATCGAAATAAGATTTTTTTTTTTATGACATTTATATTGGTAGTAGAGAGATGGAGCCTTATGCTTTTATAATAGTAAAACTTTTTCTTGTGTATGATCAATGAACATCAAATCTTTTCATTTTCCTTTTCTTTTCTTCCTCTTCATTTACGTGTCCCTTAGATTTGTGCGTATGTCATAAAAGCTTCTACCTTGGAAACTCCAAATTTGGGCCTTGAGGAAGCCATTATAGGGCAGTGGTTAATGAAAATTTCTAGACTTTTGCAATCTTTTATTTGATAGTTATTTTATCTTCCTTTCAAATGCAAGTTCTTGACAGAATAATTACAAATGAGTGTTTAAATTACAGTCTGAATAGCAAGGACAGAGGAAAGGTTCTTTAGAAAACAACTGCAAAAACAGCTTCTCATAAGCTGTTTTTTCAATGTCAGGCTGGATCAAGGCAAGGTCACTTTCAGCCATTACAATCAACCCAACAAAGACCGCAATTAACAAAATTTGTATTATGATATCAGTACCTCTCACAATATCCTCCTTTCCTTATGCTACTGATTTGCAGGCAACAACGTACTGTCTTAGAACAAGCATAGCGAATATCATCATATAAGAAAAGCTTGGTTAATACCTCCTATCTTGGATATATTTATGTCCTCTGTTCTCTTCTTTGAGAACAAGAATATCCAGACGAGTTTTAGTGTGAGCCCTCCAACAATCTGCTTAAATCATGTCTATAGAAGCTCAACCTCAAAGAGTAGAGGCTGTCTAAGATGCATCGAGGGATGTTAGAACCTAATTCAAACAGGATTGATTTAGTCTTCATAATATCTTTCAAGATTTTAGGGATAATAACTTTTAAGATTATTGCATTTCAATTTTTAAAATAATGATCTAATTTTGATTAAGTGTTGAGATTTAGATGGGAGCTGGAAAATTTAGTAAGATTTATATGAATATTTTCATTTTATTAATAGTATAAGAGAGACAAGAAGGAAGGTAATAATATTCAATAAAAATGTTCTTTATTTTTCTGCATTTATTTTTGTTCTAACAAGGGATGTTAGCCCGAGCGCAATCAGATGGCTACTGGAAAACATTTCATTTAAACCTGGAGATGTTCTTATACTCTTTGGAGTTCTTCCCCAGGTTAATAATCCTAGTACGTTATCTTACATGGGAGCTGGAAAACTTGGATATATTACCAGGACCTACTCCAAAGGTGGTTGCTCTAAAAGCTGCAACAACTTTAAAGGCCACATGGGTGGTACTTGACAGGTCTATCAAAATTTGAAGTTGTTTTTTTTTTCTTTGGACAATCAAAATTTGAAGCTGTTAATCCTATAGAATGTTGTGATTTAATGAAATTTTTCTGCATGTGAGCTTATACAGAGATGCATATAGAATGTATTTATTGTGCTGAACTATACATTTTCAAAAATAGAACAACATTGCCCATGGGTGTTTGAATGAGGTATTTAAGCTATATGTAGGAGTTAGACAAACATTCCCTTTTAAGTTAATTTTTGAAGTGAAGTTAAGATAATTTTTATTCAATTACCCTAGAAATAGTGAAAGTTTATCGTCTATGTGTCTAAAAAAGTTCAGCATTTGAAAAATCAGATGGTTCTTTTGTTTTCTAATTTTTTACGGGTAAAAGGGTACTTTAGATTTTTCACATTTAGTAATATATAATAATTATCAATATTCCTATTTAATTTATAATAATCAAATTATTTAAAATTATGATAAATACGCGAAAGTCATGAGCACACCACTTATTAATCTTCAGGCTGTGTATGAACCCCAACGCTGCAAGCAGGTGTCTGTGGCAACCCAAGATGTCTTCTATTCTGATATCACGTAGGCTCCCTTCTAAGCTGTTAAATCTCTCTCCTTCTTCTTGTGTTTATTCTCATTTCATCTCCCAAGAATCCCAAAACCATGGCTTTAGATTGTTTCCTCATTTCTCTATTTATCCTTGTTCTCAACAGCAAAACCCTTCAACCCCAATAAGCATTTTGTTAGATCGTACTCAAGTTTTACTACCCCTATCAAAAATCATGATTTTGCTTTGTCAGCATTGGAAAAGTCAAGATCTTTTTCAACATTTACCAGGGAGGAAGCCCAATCCCTGGTTTTAAGAAGGAAATGACTTTAACAAAACCCTTGAGTTCAAGTATTAACAAATCAAAAACCTGAATATTTTTCAAGCTCAGATTCACATTCTGATCCTAAGAAATCCCAAAACCAAAGTGAATGTCCAAGCAAAATACCCCATCTCAAGCATAAAGAAACAGAGAAGCCTACCGTGGAAAGAGACCCCAATGAGAAGAGAGAAGTTCTTGCAAGTATGATGATGAAAATGTATGGTATGATCAAAATTCTGGGTCTTCTGGGAGTAGCTCAAACTGGGCTTGGAGCTTCGATTTCTTATATCAATGAAGGAACTATATCAATAAAACAAGTGTTTGTCCATTCTGGGGTGATTATTACAGGCACTTTTTGTCTGATGCTACTTTGGAAATCAGCACCCTCAGAATAAAGAAGCAAGGTAGGTTGCAGATTCTTACTCTTAACACTTGAGGTTAAATGTTTTCTTTTGGATTTTGTTGCATTTATGATTGTATTAAGTTAAACAACCGACTCATCACTTGATATTCTTTGTGATTACTCTAAAATCTGCACAATGTTCGATTATAGGTCTGCCTGACAATTTTGCGAAGGTGCGTTGGGTGCAAAAGGCTCTGTTTTTGCTTATACAGCTTTTGTTTTTCCTGCATGGTTCTCTTCTAGTTGCTGGAATTGTTCTTGTGCTGCTGCTGTTGGTAATTGATGTCATGAAAGTTTTTTTTTTTGAATATAAACTTACTTGTTGACTACTGTTATCTATTCTTGATAATTGACAAGATTAAGAAGTTCAATGGTGTCTTGTAACACGAAAGTGGATGTGACAATCTCATTACAAGCGAGAAAAATAAGTATTAACAGTAATACTAACATATGCTTCAACGAGGATAGTTATATACTTTAATCCTTAAAACGGGCTGTATAATGTATTTTATCTATTAAGTTGACAGGTATTTTAGGAGAGATTTCTATTGTATCAACTACCCTATTCAGAGATGGTAGCATGAATGCATTCAATTCTTGAAAGGAAGAGCCTGTTTGATATTATTATTAGAACTGTTATTAAGAAAATTATTTATTTAAATACTAATTAGAGAGTATTAAAAAATAATTTAAAATTAAATTTGATAAATTTTAATAATAAAAATATTAAAAATAACAAAATAATTTTTTTTCAAACTATTTTTTTTTAATATCATTTAAAATAATATTTTTATTCATAAAAGTAATTTTAAACCTCCAAATGCAATGCCAAGCAGACACTAAAATGATATTGAAATCAAATTGAGATTAAAGTTAAAGAATGAGAAATTCTAATTCTCTTAAATTTTAAATCAAACTAGAAACCCCATATATAATAAAATAACAATTTCACTAAAAATTGACATTACCTTCAATTAATGTTGGACCTTCAAATAGGTACTAAAATGAGAATTAAAAATCAAATTGAGATAAAGCTTGGAAGGACAGAGAAGAAATTTTCTCTTAAATTTTAAATCAAACTAGAAACCCCATATATAATAAAATAACAATTTCACTAAAAATTGACATTACCTTCAATTAATGTTGGATATTTAAGTATTAAAATAATTAATTTAAATAATATAATTAATAAATATTTATTAATTTATAAAATATAATAAATATATGTTCTTAGCATATATAAAAAAATATTAAAAAAGAAAACTAAATTAATAATTTTTGGATTTCCATAATGACGGTATTGTGCTTGATGTAGGCCTTTGACCGGATGGTTAATAAATTA